>NW_004949098.1:15125118-15130109 GCF_000317375.1 Microtus ochrogaster
GCGTTTTCTCAGAAAGTTAGGAAACAACCTTCCTCAAGACCCAGCAATACCACTTTTGGGTATATATCCAAAGGATGCTCAGTCATACCATAAGGACATGTGCTCAACTATGTTCATAACAGCATTGTTTGCCATAGCCAGAACATGGAAACAACCTAAATATCCCTCAACCAAAGAACTGATTAGGAAAATGCAGTATATTTACACAATGGAATATATAAATTCTCCAAAGGATGCTCAACCATGCCACAAAGACATGTGCTCAACTATGTTCATAACAGCATTGTTTGCCATAGCTAGAACCTGGAAACAACCTAGATGCCCCTTGACCAAAGAACTGATTAGGAAAATGCAGTATATTTACACAATGGAATACTACACAGCAGAAAAAAAATAGTATCATATTGAATTTTACAGGCAAATGGATAGAGCCAAAATATATAATTTTGAGTGAGGTAACCCAGACCCAGAAAAATAATTATCACATGTACTCACTCATAAGTGGTTTTGAAGCATAAAACAAGAAAACCACCACACAATTTACAATCCCAGAAAATGTAGACAACGATGAGGACCCTAAAAGAGATGTACATGAATATAATCTACATGGGAAGTAGAAAAAGGCAAGATCTCCTGAGTAAATTGGTAGCATGGGGACCTTGAGAGAGCGTTGAAGGGAAGGGAGTGGAGGGAGGGAAACATAGAAAAATGTAGAGCTCAATAAAAATCAACAAAAGCAAACAAACAAAAATGCACTACCTAAAATAAAATTAGAAGAAATTTTTTGATTAATGGAATCTCAATATTCTCGGGCTATTCTTTTTTTTAAAAAAAACTTCATTTCTTTAGTGAGTATGTGTGTTTGTGTGTGCAAATGTGCACATGTATATGTGTGCATGCCTGACATAATACAAACATGCTCATAGTACATATTATGATAGTTGATTTTGTGAGTCCTTGAAATAAACTCTGGTTGTCATGTTTGGTAGCAAATGCATTGGCCATGTGGGACAGGCCATAAACGGATAATGTTACTTTGTAGTAGAGTATTTATTAGCAATAGATTGTTTACATTGTTATAAATTGTAGTAGAATATTTATTGACAATGGATTGTTTAAATTGTATAATTAACTTTCATATTCATATTTTAAAAAAAATTCTTCCTGTTTCATCTTGTTGTAGAGAAGGCCATTAGGTTTCACTGCAAATGACATGGTTTGTTTTACTCCCTTTTCTTTCTTGTTTGTCCTTGTACTCTTAAATGTTTTTACTCTAATTCAACTATCTGAAATCCCTTTGGCATTAGTAATACTAAGGCAGATTTTCAGTCCTTCAGAATAGCCTGGAGAAGCCACCCTTCTCCACCCAAGTGCTGACCAGAACACACATCAGCATGAAATTAAGGTGTATGTTGCTATCTTAGCATACCCTGTAGATCATGTATGTGTCTATTAACAGAGATGAAGACTTTTACAGTGTAGCCCAACTGACACTTGTTATAGACAATATGGGCTGCATCCACTTTATTACAAACAAAGGAAACACGTTATATTATTTCACATTTAAGATTAGATTTTAAAAGCACCTTTTGATACTTTACACATAGCTGTACCAAATAGAGGATTTGCATATTGCTCCCTATGAAGGACCTCTTCTTGTAAATGCTGGACAAAACTAGCACCTCATTCTGCCTTGAGTACTCAGGAATCTTCATATCAAGTTCTGAGAGTGGGGCTGATTTTTCTCTGGATTCCTGATATGTAAAGAAACCACTACGAAAAAAATTAAGAGGAGTGGGGTTTCTGTAGCCCTGCTGATTCAGATGCATGCTCTTTTCATGTGTGGGACTGTTAGTCTTGTTCTTCAGGAATGGGCCTGTGAGGTTTAGAGGGTAAAAAAAAAGAGAACACCGGCTCTTGTGGCAAATCTGACAAGTACCAAAATGGATAGTCTAGGTGATTTCTATGAAGGTTCCATGCTCTCTTTACGTGTCTTTCATGTTGTGTATTTTAGATTATGAATAAAAGTCATGAGTAGAATAAGTATGAAAATAAATGATGAAGAAAAATCATTTTAAGGTATCATTAAGTTTGTACATAACCTTTACTTTCTGTTATTTAAAGATTCACTGAGTATACTGTGATCACCCAAACTGCACTTTCCATTCTTGTCAGTCTTGAAAAGACAGTTTTCATCTTCTAAATTTCTAGTAAGAGTCTACTACATAATCATGGTAACACTTACTTGCATTGGTTCCCACAGAGGCCAGACAAGTCTCCTATTTCCTGATCTAATGGGTGTCCAAACAATTTTCTGGAGTCAAGATGCTTTCATTGTCATTGGGTAAGAAACAGATTTTACACTAAAATGCAGTAGAGTAAAGCCTGAGGATGTGGATTGGATTTTATTACCGTCAACAATAGGTAGAGTATCCTCCCACAGTGATCCGATATCCAACAAAAACCTCCTGCTTGAGGTGTCAAAGCTGACTCATTAATTTTTTCTTTTGAGTTCAAAATGATAGAGTTTCTGTGGCAAAAGTAAATATATTCTTAAGAGACAATTATTCCCTCTGACTTTCATCTATTATAATAGTAAGCATCAAATAAATGGGTTTTTCCAAGAAATTAATACTCATATACGTGGCATGAGATCTACTGTAGGAAGGAGATTTCACAGTGTCACACAGGTTGATGAAAGTACAGCAATTATGATCAATGGTAGATAAAACCACATCTTGAGCAGGGATGCTTCGATGTACATATCTCTGTATTTAATACTTAATCTCATTCCAGGACCACAGAAGACTCAGATCTTACTCTAGATATTTGTCCCTTTCAGTGTGACAATCTTGAATCAAATTTCTATTTTTATTTTTACTTTCAAATTGACTGATTGAGGACAGGTATCTTGGCCAGGTTTGGGACACAGTATGTGACCTCAAGTTCTATAGAATGTGGAATTCCCTGATATTTTGTAAGGAGATGTTGAACAGTTGACAATGATGAGTAAGTCAGTCCTCATAACAAGTGACACCTATGGATTCCATGAGAAATTGTTACCTATAATACATACAGAACTAAAATTTTAGCTAAATTAATCATCAAGTAGTCTAATAAAACAATCCAAAAATGGGCTAATGAAACAGAAAAAAATTCTCACAAAATAAAATACCAAAGAAGAATAAACAACCTCTGACTCCTTCAATTTATCTGCCCTTCTTCTGTAAAAATATCTGAGTCTTGGAAATAAGATGTATTGTAGATGCCTGATTTGTGGCTGAATACAGCACTCATACTTATTCTCGACACTTTGACTGTTTGTGAATCTCTGTTCTAGGTATGTTGTTGCATTGCACAAAATAATGTAAATTGGGAGTTACTAATCTATGTTTAAAAAGAAACTAATCTAGACTGTAGTTTAACACTGAATTTGGGGAAAGGCAAAATCTTCTATTCACACAATGTCTTTTCTTTATATGTTTGAATGAGAGTAGATCGTTAAGCCCCAGTCAGCAATGTCCTGGAAGGGATTAATAATTTCAATCATCCAGTGCTTATTTGGAGAAATAATTGATGAGAAAATTCTTCTGTACATTAAGCAAGATTTTATTGTGTACACTTAGAAAGTTTTACTGATAATTTCTCCTTGTGAATTGAGATACTCATTGTATCTGCTAGGTTCCAATGCCAAAAGTACCACTTTCATCTTAAAAGCAGCATCTGTTCAGTCCAATCAAACTGTCAAATTGGGGAAGTCTAAAAATCCTCAGTTTTGGCACTGCTAGCACATTCATAAATAAAGTTCACAAACATGTATAACAGGACAGAGATCTGTAAGATACTATCTTGTCACAGTGAAGAGCTATTTATTGGTTTATCGTTTATAAGAAGGTCTTAATCTCGACCTAAATTCATAACAGTTACTATTGTGACTCTCAACTCATGAATTTCAAAAAATTCAAACTTGACCAAGACCTTACTTAACAAATTTGCTCTTGCTTGGTTAATGGAGCAAGTGAGTCGTCACTTATTCAAAACTTAAACCTGCTGAATTGTCATCAGGTGATTTAAGAAATGAGAAACACTTCTTTTTTAAAATTTTATATTGAGAAAAAAAAGTTTCCGCCTCCTCCCAGCCTCTCATCTCCCTGCCCCTCTTCTTGCCCCTCTCCATCTCCCCCACTCCTCTCCCCCTCCCTCTCCAGTCAAAAGAGCAGTCAGGATTACCTGCCCTGTGGAAAGTCCAAGGTCCTCCCCCCTCCGTCCAGGTCAAGGAAGGAGAACATCCAAACTGGAAACTGGCTAGGCTCCCACAAAGCCAGAACATGAAGTAGGATCAAAACCCCGTGCCATTGTCCTTGGCTTCTCATCAGCCCTGATTGTTAACCATCTTAAGAGAGTCCGGTTTTATCCCAGGCTTTTTCAGTACCAGTCCAGCGGGCCTTGGTGAGCTCCCAATAGATCAGCCCCATTGTCTCAGTGGGTGGGTGCACCCCTCGTGATCCTGACTTCCTTGCTCATGTTCTCCCTCCTTCTGCTCCTCATTGGGACCTTGGGAGCTCAGTCCAGTGCTCCATTGTGGGTCTCTGGCTCTAACTCGATCCATCACCAGTTGAAGGTTCTATGGTGATATGCAACATATTCATCAGTATGGCTATAGGATAGGGTCATATCAGGTTCCCTATCCTCAGCTGCTCAAGGAACTAACTGGGGACATTGCCCTGGGCACCTGGGCAATCTAGGTTCAAGTCTCTTGCCAACCCTAAGGTGGCTCCTTTTACTAAGATATGTGCTTCCCTGCTCCCCTATCCAACCTTCCTTTATCCCAATCATCCTGTTTCCCCAAGTTTCCCTCATCCTCCGCTTCTCACTTTTCTCTCCCCATTTCCCTTTACACCCATCCCACCCCACCCCCAAGATCCCATTTTTTCGCCTGGCAATTTTGTCTACTTCCCATAGCCAGGAGGATAACTATATGTTTTTCTTTG
>NW_004949098.1:15140345-15140970 GCF_000317375.1 Microtus ochrogaster
CTGAAAAAGCTTTTGACAAAATTCAACATCCCTTTATGATAAAAGTCTTGGAGAGATTAGGGATACAAGGGTCATACCTAAATATAATGGATGACTTGGTTTTATAGCTCCCCCATGACTAGTGCTTGCCAATTAGATTTGATTATGTTGCCAGAAATCAAAATATATTGTAAATTCTCTAAGGAAGGACACCTTTATCACTTGCTAGTTTCACCATATCTGTCCTTGCTGTTCTTTGCCTGGAATGCACACCCTTTTCTGTTGCCACTAAATATTTTTGTTACATTGGCTAGGATCTCATATTTGGGATTCCTGACAATGTTCTGTACCCCACATGTCAGTGTGCTGTGATTGTCACACAGTCTCCCCATAAGTTCTCTCTACTAGGGCCTGTTCAGGCACTCACTATACAACTTTGTTGCCTAGGTTCATTTTTACTTCACTTAATTAGTCAGATGTTTCAGTTGCACCTCATATTTTTCAGAGTTTCTAATCTGCTTTGGTGATTTAACTATGTTTTAGTTTATTGGTGCTCTAGGGAGAGATATAGATAAGAAAGGGAAATTCTGGTTTTTAAAATTTGGATTGGCAATCAGGGTTCCCTGTCCTGTGGGAAGTCCAAGAT
>NW_004949098.1:15141070-15151610 GCF_000317375.1 Microtus ochrogaster
TTTTTTTTTGGTCCAGTCTATTCGGTGTTCTGTATGCTTCTTGAACCTTCAAAGGAATATATTTCTTTAGGTTGGGAAAGTTCTCTTCTATAATTTTATTAAATATATTTTCTGGACCGTTGAGCTGTACTTCTTCTCCTTCTACCCCTATAATTTTTAGGTTTGGTTTTTTTTTATTGTATCCCAGATTTCCTGAATGTTTTGTGATAATTTGTTGGTTTTGCTGTTTTCTTTGATCAGTGTGTTTATTTTCTCTATGGTATCTTTAGTATCTGACTTTCTTTCTTCTATCTCTTGTAATCTGTTGTTAGCACTTATGTCTGTGGTGCCTGTTCATTTACCCAGATTTTCCATTTCCATCCTTCCCTCGGCTTGTGTTTTCTTCATTACTTCCATTTCATTCTTCAAGTCTTGAACTGCTTCCCTTACCTGTTTGATTGCTTTTTCTTGTTTCTCTTGGTTTTCTTGGGTATCTTTGAGCGATTTATTCATTTCCTCTACCGTTTTGTTTGTAATCTCTAATTGTTTATGGCAGTTTTTCACCTCCTGTTTAATGTCCTCTATTATTTTCATATAATTCACTTTTGAGTCGATTTCTTCTAATTCTTCTGGAGTGGGGTGTACAATTCTTCTTATTTCGGGATTCCTGGATTCTGGTGGTGTCATGTTGCCTTTCAGGTTGTTGGAGGAATTCTTGCATTGGCGCCTTCCCATCTCTTCCTTCATGTGGAGCCAGGAGGGGCCTGGTGTCTTGGTCCAGTCTTTGCTGTGATTGACTCTCTGGGTGTATCTCCTCAGTGTAGAAGCAGGACCGTTCCCGTCCAGATGACACTCCTCAGCACCTGTCCAGATGGAGCTCATCAGCACCTAAACAGGGACAGCTGGTATCCCAGTCTAACTATAAATTCTTCAACTCCATCTAAGACTCCAGAAGGATATAATATTTCCTAAGTAAACATTATAAGCACATTATAAGCAACCTCCAAAACTGTAGAATTGACAGAAGCATCTTGCTGCTGGTCAGTCTCCCTAGTTTTTCTGTACCATTGGGGCATCTGTCTTTAGCCTATGGACCAATAGTATTCAGCAGACTTTTTAATGAAGCAGGAAAATTCAAAGACAGGTCTGCCTATATTGACAGTTTGCTAATCACTTTCTTCTGTATCTTGCAGAAAGTCTCACAGACTCTTTCATGAATACGAACCCCACAGTATCATCTCACCTTTAGTCAAGTTCAGTAGTCATTTCTCTGTGGATCCTGCATGTCCAGTTCACCTAGGAAACTCCATTACGAGCCTCTTTGATGCACATCTTCTTCTTGAAATAGATTGGTTCTGCCTGGTGTAGATATGTCTCATGTCATGAAAGTCTGAGTTTATTTGTTATTTTGTTCTTTGCTTGTTTTTTTTTTTTTTTTGTTTTTTGTTTTTTGTGACAAGGTTTCTCTGTTGCTTTGGTGCCTGTCCTGGAACTAGCTCTTTTAGACCAGGCTGGCCTCGAACTCACTGATTTCTGCTTGCCTCTGCCTCTTGAGTGCTGGTATAAAAGGCAAGCCCTAAGTTATTAAAATATTTAAATGACATATTCTGAAGGTCTCTGAAAGATTTGAAGAAAACCTATCAAACTGAAATATATCTCTATAAGTCTAGAAAATCTAATATGACTACAGACTTGACTATTATAGGTGATTATTAACTTATATTTCTTAATTATACACTACATTTTTAAATAAACTACAAAAACCCAGTACCTTAATTAAGGACAGAAATATACATATACAATATAACACAATTTACCTTATATTGGCATCAATAAACAAAGATCTATACCAAAGAAAATTATTCATCTTTGTATCAGCAACTCTTAATATTTTTTCTTTCTTCTGTATTTTTTTGTGTTTTGATTATTATATGGTGAGGGGATTTTTTTCATCCAGTCTATTTTTTGTTCTGTCAGCTTCTGGTAGCTTTATAGTGACATCCTTCTATAGGTTGGGAAAGATTTCTTCTCTAATTCTGTTGAATGTATTTTCTGTGCCTTTGAGATGGAGTTCTTTTTCTTCTATCCCCATTCTTCTTAGATTTGGTCTTTTTATGGTGTCCCAGATTTCCTGAATGTTTTGTATTAAGAATTTTTTGAATTTAATGTTTTCTTGGACCACTGAGTCTATTTGCTTTAAAATATCTTCAGAGATTCTTTCTTCTATCTCTTGTATTCTGTTGGTTATACTTGTCTCTGTAGTTACTGTTTGTTTACTCAGATTTTCCATATTCAGAATTCCCTCAATTGTGTTTTCTTTATTACCTGTATTTTAGTCTCCAAGTCTTAAATTGTTTCTTTCACCTGCTTGATTGTTTTTTTCTTGGTTTCCTTGAGGGATTTTTCAATTTCTTCCATTATTTTATTTGTCTTCTATTCCATTTCTTTAAGGGAGTTTTTCACTTCCTCTTTAAAGGTCTCCATCATTTTCATAAAATTGTATTTAAAGTCATTTTATTCTACTTCTTCTAGTTTAGGATGATCAAGTCTTCCAGATGTGTGACCACTGTGTTCTGTTGTTACTATGTTGCTTTTTAGGTTGTTGGAGGAATTCTTGCAGTGGTACCTACCCATCTCTTCCTTCCAATGAGAACAAAAGTGTCTTTGCATTTTAATCCAATCCTTGCAGTGGCTGTTTGGGTGTTTGGGAGTTTTTCTTGGTTTGCTCTGTACTGAAAATGTCTGTCTCAGAAAGCCTCTGAGGTCTCTATACACTTGCCCTCTTGTTCTTCTCTCCTGCTTTGCTCACTTGGTGCTTTCTCTTAATCCCCTCAGTGTTACAGCAAGCTCTTGGCCCCCTCAGTATTGTAGACAGCTCTCAGCTTTTAGTTGGGGTGTGGTTAGAAGCTTGGGGGATCCAGTGAATGGGTTAGATTTTGGGGGAGCTTAGCTGCAGGAACTTCCCTGCTGGCTGGCTAGAAAAGTTGGGGAAGGGCTCCTGGGTTTTGTCCCACTGGGGAGGTCCTAGAGAGTGGGGCATTCAGCCCCATGGCTTTTTCACTCATCTCTTAAGTACTCTCAGTATTGGAGCAAGCTGTATTTCAGAGTTCCTCAGAGATTGCAGGAGAGTAGGTGAGTTTGTGTGTAGGGTGAAGTTGGTAGTTTGACTGGTATCTGGATGGGTTGGGGGAGAGCTTAGCAGCAGGAAACTCCCTGCTGACTGGCTATAAAAGCCAAGGGAGGTGGAGGAGGGGTGGGTTTTTGTCCTGCTGGGGAGGTCCTAGATAGTAGGGCTTCCCTCCATGTGGCATGTCAATCAACTCTAGGTCCCTTCAGTATTGGATCAAGCTGTGTTTCAGAGTTCCGCTGATATTGCTGAATGCCTGTATTTTTAATGCTTGTCTTTGAAAAGAAAATAGATTCACAGCATAAAATTTTCTCTGATCTCTGTTCAAAAACATCACATTGACTTTTATATCTCAGCAAAGAAAAAGAGTCCTAAGCTGAAAATCACAGAAGGAGCAACTTGCACAGCTTTGGACTCTCACTTCTGCTTTCCTATGTAGTTAATGTCATGGCTTGTATCACTGTGGGAGACGCATACCTGAATTGTAGACAGTAATAAGTTGCAACGTCTTCTGCATGCAGGCCACCAATCTTGAGAGAATACTGTGTGAAAAATCCACTGCCACTGAACCTTGTTGGGACCTCATCAGCCAAAATGTTTGCAGCATAGATCAGGAGCTTGGGAGATTTCCCTGGTTTCTGCTGATACCATGCTAAAACATTGTATATGTTCTGACTTGCCCGGCATGTGATGGTGACACTGTCTCCCAGAGATGCAGACAGGGACATTGGAGACTGGGTCATCTGGATTTCACATCTGGCACCTGAGGATGGAAAATTAAGAACAAATTTTCGCACAATTAATTACATTAAGAGAACTTCCCTTGAGACCTGGCATGACCAACTATACTAAATGGTATACTTTCCAATGATGTCTTTCTTACCTGTAAGCCAGAGCAGCAAGCCCAGGAGATGAGTGACTGGCCTCATGTCTGTGCTATGACCTGTGTGAGCCTGACTTCAACACAGCCTTTGAGGAGTCTATGAAGAAGTCCTCAGGAGAGTCTCCTGTTCTCTGTGCACATGCAAATCAGCAATGGCTAAATACATTCACAGGATTGGCCAAGTGATTAATTATAGGCCTGTGGTTCTCTCAGGTCAGAGATGTAGCCTATGTTTATATATAAGGAGTGTGCTCCCCTTTGGACAAGGAACAGCACTAGTCTATGAATGGCACTTTCCTTTGAATCCTGTTATGTATAATGTAGAATTTCCTTTTTATGTTTCCCTTATTTACAGGAAATGTCAGATATGGTACAATTCTAGAAATTATATAATTCTCTACAGGGTCTTTTCATAAGTAGTTGTAGAAGTCATTGTGGCTAGACAGTTACTTCTTTTTTTCTATTTATTTGCAAGATTCTATTTTAATTCAGGCATTTCTTTTTTTGTACTTCAAATCCTCCCATATATCCCATTATACTTTCCTTCAAATCCATGGTCTATTTTTATTACTTTATTATTTTATGCATATATGTGTTTGAGTACACATAAATAACCCTAAAAACAAATTGTGAAGTTCATATTATGTTACATGTATGCATGCTTTCTGGGATTATCCTTTGGTCATGTCTAATCAATTGATTCTTCCTTGGGGAGAAGTAACTCTCCTGCTCACAGGGTGACTTGGTTCTCTGTAATTTTTTGCAGAGAGTTGAAATCTCATGGGCTCCCTTCCAGTTTGATGTGTTCTTTGCTGTCCTCCCTGTTCAACTTACATTTGGTTAATAATACTAGTGACACCTTACATTTGTATCTGCTGATATTACTAGGAGACAAAAAAAAAACCTCACAGCAACACCCCTTTTTCTTATGGCTCATAAAATATTTTTACCCTTTTTCCCAATGTTCCATGAATCTTAGGTGTTAGAGTGCTGTGTAGATGTATATCCATTGGGCCTGACCTCCACAACTCAACATGCAGTCTCTCTCCCACAATGATTACCAAAAGAGCAATAGAATTCTATTGGAAGACAATTTATAAGGAAGGAAATGATCTCATGTAACTAACATAACTTTTCAGATAAACAAATCTACCTAACTTTTCTTATTGTAGGTGAATTCAGTCCCCTTTTAACACAAATAATTATCATAAGTTTTTGTCATAAAAATGTGAGTTTTCTCTCAGAGATGAACATTCATTATCATTGAATGTACATGCTTCCTAATGTTAAAAATACTATGATCTCTGTATCTTCCAGATACTGAGATGACATGTCCCTTATTTTAGTTTTATATCAGAAAGATTTCATCTGTGTTGTGAGAGAAGCATGTAAAAGAGGAAGTTAGAAGGGGATTTAGAACCATAATGGGACTCAGAGGATATAAACTCATTGGAAGTAATTATACGATGGCCTTAGTATGAGTTTTTATGAGGGAATTAAATGGTGGGGTTTTGTGTGTGCAGACACCATCCTGGATGATATAGAGATCAGGGAAGATGAGAATGCCATCCACTAGTGCCTCATAATATGATAGACCACAGGACAGTTAGAAAAAATGGAAGGGTGGATATTAAGAAATTTATTAATGTGAAATTCAATGGCTAGTGTGATCTTGAATTATATTATAATACAGTTTTCCTTGAGGGGGTCATCAAAGATACTGCAAATGACATAAAAAGTATATACCATGCCCTAATTCTGTACATTAATACTGATGTATTTTATGTACTTACACCATATACGTTTGCTTTTATTAGTGAACAAAGTCATGTTCACAAGCACAAAGAGTTTATAAAACTGTTAATTTATTTCACACTTGATAACAACTGCTTTGAAAAAATACTTTATATCCAAATATTTTTCATTTGGTTCATATCATTTACATTGTTGAAAATTATAATTAAGTTTTTTAAGGTTTTATTTTTATTGTATGTGACTGGCATGTGCAACCCATGTGTGGTTAAACCCATAAATGAGTTTGACAGTTTGATCCCTGGAACTGGTGTGGTTTCAAGCCACTGTGTGGAAGCTGGTATTAGAGGTACATGCTCCACAAGAAATGGTATGAACTGGTGAGCCACCTAAAATCCAACCCCTAAATATTTTAATTCTGGGTGGTTTATGTCCACCCATACAATTTTATTTATAATATCTCCACTTTAAATAAACTGTCCCTATCACACACTCCAACGGCACACTGAATTCCACATTCTCTGATACGTTACAGAGACATAGAAGATTCACATGGACAAAGATGATATGTAATGTATTTGTTCTCCATACACAGGCAGAAGTGAATTCATTTTTACCCAGGTACCAGATCAAAAAAGTAAATGTGTGCTGCACTGGTCTATCTTGAAAACCTGGAAACATGTGAGCCTGCACTGAACCACCAAGTCAAAGCTAAGACAATTCTAGAGTCATGCCAGAGAGTATACAGCCCCCTTGATAACTTGTATATTGTCAAAGCACAATTCACTGACACAAAGCCTTCTTCACAGACTGAATAAAAACTAAGATGCAGCATGGAGATCAGTACCTCTACTTATACTCTGGGGTTCCTGTCACTTTGCTTTTCACAAAAGATGAAGGCATTGCATCGGTCTAGCCCATCCTGATCAAAGATGAATGGATTTTCAGAGAAGCCATTTTGAAAAAAGATTACACAATGTATATTTCTTGTATGAATCCAATCTGAGGTGTGAGATATGGCATTCCATTTTCCCTTCTTTTTTAAATACCTTTGTGAGAAACAATCAGATTCATTTGCCAGATCAGTCATGGAATTAGTATTTTTTTGGTTGTATTACTTTATTTTTTTCAGCAGATTATTTTATTACTTTATAAATAATACCATTCAAAATTTCCACTTCCTCTCATCCTTCCAAGTCTCTCCTGCTCCCTCTACCCTCAACCTCCAGTGTTAAGAGGGGGCAGGGTACCCTGCCCTGTGGGAAGTTCAAGGCCCTCTCCACTCCATCCAGGCTTAGGAAGGTATGCATCCAAATAGAATAGGATCCCCAAAAAGCCAATACATGAGGCAGAGACAAATCTCAGTGCTATTATCATTGGTTTCTCAGTCTGACCCCACTGTCAGCCACATTCAAAGGGTCCAGTTCAATTCCATACTCATTCAGTTCCAGTCCAGCTGGCTTTGGTGAGCTCCCATTAGATCAGGCACACTGTCTCAGTGGGTGTACCAACCCCTCATGGTCCTGATTTACTTGCTCATATTCTTCCTCCTTCTGCTGTTCAACTGGACATTGTGAACTTAGTCCAGAACTCACATGTGGGTCTCTGTCTCTATCTCCATCTGTCACTGGACAAAGGTTCTATGGTGATATTCAAGAAAGTCATCAGTCTAACTACAGGACAAGTCCAATTCAGGCACCCTCTCATTCACTGCCCAGGGTCCTATCTGGTGACATCCCCGTGGACACCTGAGAACCCCTATAAATCCAAGCCTCTTGCCAACCCCAAAATGGCTCCCTTAATTAAGATATCTTCTTCCCTGCTTCCATATCTGTCCTTCCTCCATCTCAACCATTCCTCTCCCTAAAGCTCTGTCAACACTTCCCTTCTCCTTTCTCTCTCCCTCATTCTCCAAGGAAAACAGGATTCAGCATTCTGTTGTTTACAGGAAATACACCACAGCCTCAAAGACAGATGACCTCAGAGTAAAGGGTTGAAAAAAGGTTTTCCAAGCAAAGGGACCTAAGAAACAAGTGGGCAATCCTAATATCTAACAAAATTGATTTCAAACTAAAATAAGTCAGAAGAGATGGAGAACAACAGTTATACTCATAACAGAAACAATTCATCAAGATAAAGTATCAATCCTGAATATATATGCCCCTAATATAAAAGCACCCAGTCTGTAAACTGAGGCCTCCTTGAGGTTCAGTGGAAGTTGGTCTGGCTCAAATGTCACTCCCACTATTGATACGATGCAGTCCACAGATGTTGTATCTTTCTATTATGAATTATGTGATTACCCCTCAAACAGTAATAAGTCATAATGTATATAAGTCCCATGAAAGCCAAAATTTGTGGTGAGTTGAGCCTTCTGTTTCTATTGGTGAGAGATTCTGATGACAGTCATTACAGGTGAACTTGACTAAGCATGTCAAAGGAAGGTTATGGTAGAAAAAGTCAAGTAGGTTGATCTGTACTCTCTCTTTTCTTCCCTTCAGTCTCAGAAGTTGTAGCCTCTATAGACAGAAAATGGCAAAGGGAAGAGATCCTCCTAAAAACTCTGGATAGAGGTCAGCTCGTGGAATGTGATAGCAGCATTCTATCCCACCTGCTGCTATTGTTTTAAATCCCATTTTTTAAAAATTATTACTACAGCTCTTGTTAACTAACACAATTTAACTCATGATAAAACCCATACTCTGGCTGTCTTTATTCTCAACATTCAACTTCCAAATGCCAGACAGAAATGCATTCTTAAAAATTTGTATATTAGAATAAAAGCATATAAACACAGATTGTATATAATATGGTAAAGGAAAATTCAGAGTGAATCAAAATAACTTTCTATTGAAAATCACACCATATCTGAAGCATATGTGAAATCTATCTGCTATTCAAGTCAAATAATAGGTTTGATGACCAGATACCACACAAATATACATTCTTCTCCTTTAGGGTAACCCATAACACATGCTATGATCTGCACATAATATGAACATACAAACTAAAATAATGCAAATTTAATAGAAGGAAATGAAATCTGGTTAGTAATGTCATGTTTAGAATCTTCATTCTTAGACAAAAATGCCTTTTATATATTATAAGGCAAACACATTTAGTGGGTGGCTGTCACCAATCATACAGGAACTGAGGTATGGGGACCATAAGCCTAAGTCTTCCAGAACACCAAAGTGGTGGGTACTCAGAACAAGTCATCATGGGCTTCTCCAACTGCTTGGGAAGAAGATCAAGATGCTGCAGAAAAAAAAAAAACACTCTACTTCTAGGAAAATCGTAGGGATATGGTGGGTTTTTTTTTTTCAGAAGCACTGAGATGGGAAGTCAATAAAAATTTTAGAAAGCACAAATTGGCAGACTTTGAATCTTCCTGAGTCTCCATGAACTTACATTTGCTAGTGATGCCCTGTTTGTTAAATTTTTCTGTATGATTTCATATATGGATTTTACCACCTAAATATTTAACTAAAATATTTGTTCAGTCAAATATATATAACCATTCCTACAATACTTACAAAATGGCAGCAACATTGATTTTTCTGTTTTAGTTGTAATGAATTTGAGAATATCAGTTGGTACCACATGGGAACAGAATATTTATTTATTCAGACAGAATCAGCCCTTCAAGGAGTCAATAGCATCTATATCTAGGTTCCTGGGGTGGTTGGTCTCTATCCAAAATCCTGCCTTTGCACTTTGGGAAATCCAGTCACAAAAAATGGACTGTGTACAGCAAGATAAAAAAATAAAAGATCATTAGAGTAATTTTCAGTGATTTATTTCTTAAAGATTTCTGCCTCCTCCCTGCCACCGCCTCCCATTTCCCTCCCCCTCCCCCAATCAAGTCCCCCTCCCTCATCAGCCCTAAGAGCAGTCAGGGTTCCCTGCCCTGTGGCAAGTCCAAGGACCTCCCACCTCCTTCCAGGTCTAGTAAGGTGAGCATCCAAACAGCCTAGGCTCCCACAAAGCCAGTACGTGCAGGAGGATCAAAACCCAGTGTTCTTGACTTCTCAGCAGTCCTCATTGTCCACTATGTTCAGCGAGTCCGGTTTTATCCCATGCTTTTTCAGACCCAGTCCAGCTGGCCTAGGACATTGAGCCTATAATTCGTGATCCTAGAGAAGCTAAATAAGAAGGTGAACCCAAAGAAAAACATATAGTCATTCTCCTGGATATTAACCTTCATCAGGCGATGAAAGGAGACAGAGACAGAGTCCCACACTGGAGCACTGGACTGAAATCCCAAGGTCCAAATCAGGAGCAGAAGGAGAGAGAGCACGAACAAGGAACTCAGGACCACGAGGGGTGCACCCACACACCGAGACAAAGGGGATGTTCTATCGGGAATTTTCAGTGATTTTACACAGAAAATGATATCTGAAACCTGTGTAAATTCTCAGCAGGTAAATATTTCTGCTGTTCAAGCCTGATGATTTGGGTATGGACCCAGGCATAATGCCATTGTAGAGAAAAAGACTACTGAGATTATCTGAGGCCAGGACCATGCTCTTGCTGAGCTTGGCTACCTATAATGGCACTACCTTGTGGCTAAAGTCTTTACATAGAAAACAGTTCCTCACTCTGGAAGCTTTTACCCACTTATATCTACTTTAATTGTTGAAGAATTGCAAATAAGAATTGAAGGAACAGAGGGCCACATGATCAAGTGGCACAGAGCATTGGCAGAGGTAAAGAAACTGTTTCTGTTGAAAGACTTGGTTTTTTTTTCTTTTTTATTATTATTATTTATTTATTTATTAAAGATTTCTTTTTTTTTA
>NW_004949098.1:15154507-15164735 GCF_000317375.1 Microtus ochrogaster
GTGCAGTAGGATCAAAAACCCATTGCCATTGTTCTTGACTTCTCAGTAGCCCTCATTGTCCGCTATGTTCAGCAAGTCTGGTTTTATCCCATGCTTTTTCAGACCCAGGCAAGCTGGCCTTGGTGAGTTCCCAATAGAACATCCCCAGGGAAATGGGAGGCAGTGGCAGGGAGGAGGCAGAAATCTTTAATAAATAAATAAATACATTTTAAAAAATTTGGATTGGCTTTTGTTTTGTGATTTTTTTTGTTTCTATTTCATGTAACAATGCCCAAAATAACCTAGGAATTGCTAACTTGAAAGGAGCATGAGCACTCCAGGGGTATTTCTTCTCTTTTAGACAATGATTTGTCTTAGCCAGTTCTGTGCCCACCCTAGAGATAAGTCTTAGTTTCACCGCCTCTCATCCTACATCTGACTATAGATGGCAAGTTTCCTTAGGGCAATGCTTCTGCAAAACTAACATGCTTTCTCAAGTTATCCTCTGACACCTCATATCAATTCTATGTGTCGGCCTTAGACTTCCTCCCTTTGGAATGTAATTTTGTTTTTACTCTTTGTACCATGCAGATCATCCTAGAGTTGTATAGTTATGAAGATGGTATTGGATGCAGTTGCCCTGGGCTGAGCTGACACAGACACTATAATGAACAAATGTATATTGCTTAGTCAGAAAATCTTATTAGAAACTCTTCTACAGACTTGTCAGTAAAAGATCTTGTCAGATAGCTCTGTTCCCTACCACATCTTCCTTCAACTAGAATGCTCACTTGAACTTCCAGAATAGAAAAAAATGTTAAAAATGAGAAAAGATGAACTGCTGAAATCATTGAGTGGTTAGATTCCTGGGTATATTCGTAGAGGATCTGGCAGTGTAAGTTTAGAGAAATCTAAAACATTTACTTAATCATCTTCACTAACTGTCCTAGTAGTCTCTATATTTTAGGATGACTCAGAAAGTTTAATCAAAACCTAGATTTAAATAAGCATTATGGCTCTTATAGCAATCATCTTCATGATGTTCTGCCAGTAAATTGCACAAAGAAGAAAGGAGATTTCTCATGAAATAATCACACTATATTAGATACAGTGGTATCCTTTAATATAACTATCCCACAAAGCAGAGATATGGCAGCAGCAAGCAGGAGGAAGCACATAAATTCAAATAGAACAATTGTGTATAGAAGTGATGTGAATAAAGAAATAAAGGACTTTACACTTGTGTTTATATCCTTTGGCCTGCTGAAAAAATTATCAAAATACTTTTTGTAATAAACTATAACATTAGCAAAAACAGTGTTCAGTAAAATCTGAAACATTCTGGTCAAGTTTGGAACACCTGCAGGTCAACCAGCTGAGTTACTAAGATAAAGCATTCCTGCATCTGTGCCCAGCTTTGACCAGGCCTTGGTGATTTGCATGTGTTCACTCACATATTCTTAATAGCCTGATCATACTGTCTAAGATTCAGTCAGTAATATGTCACAACACATACATGAAGGCTCCTTCTCAGCTTTTGGTGTTGCTACTGTTCTGGATCCCAGGTAAGGAATGAAAACTATGATAATTTGTCTCTTTGTAATCAGTGCAACTGGAGCATCACAGAAGTCATTTCTACCATGACTAACCAAGAATATTGGTTGTCTATTTCCAATCACCGGCATGATATGTGACATCCAGATGACCCAGTCTCCATCCTTGTCTGCATCTCTAGGAGAGAGAGTCAGCATTACCTGCAGGGCAAGTACAAGCATTGGTTATGGGTTAGTCTGGTATCAGCAGAAACCAGGCAGCTCTCCTAAACTCCTCATATACCATGCAGCCAGTTTGGAATCTGGGGTTACTTCAAGGTTCAGTGGCAGTGGATATGGAGCTGATTTTACTCTCACCATTAGCAGCCTGAAGCCTGAAGATGTTGCTACTTATTAGTGTCAACAGTATTTGGATACTCCTCCCACAGTGATACAAGCCATGACATAAATGCCCAAAGGATGTAGCAGAGTCACAATCTGGCTCTCTTATTGTTTTCATCTGCTAATATATTTTTGCAAAGACAATCAGACTGAGAAAGTGACAGTGGCATTATGGTACAGCTGCCTATAGAGTGTCCTTTCCCCAAATGTCTTTCTTCCTCTTTAGTCCCAGCTGCACATTTTTAAAGAAATTCTCATGTGTTTAAGATTGATATGTTGAGAGTTATAAAACAAAATAGAAAAGTCTATACAGATCACTAGGAGCTGAATCATATATAGAACTTTCATTAGAATTATAGGTTCTGACCCAGAACCATAAAGACAAATATTATATGTACTCATTCATAAGTGGCTTTTAAACATAAAACAAACAAAAATCAGCCTACATTTTACAATCCCAGAGAACCTAGACAACAAAGAAGATGCTAAGAGACAAATATATGGAACTAAAATACATGGGAAATAGAAAAAGACAAGATTTCCTGAGTAAAGAAATTGAAAAAGATGCCAGAAAATTGAAGAATACCCTATTCTCTTGAATAGATGGAATGAACACAATAAAAATGGCAATACTGGCAAAAGCAATCTATGGATTCAATGCAATACCAATAAAAATCCCAACACAATTTTTCACCGACCATGAAAGAACAGTACTCAACTTTATATAGAAAAACAAAAAACTTAGGAGAGCCTAAACAATCTTGTTCAATAAAGGAACTTCCAGAGGCATCACCATTCCTGACATGAAACTCTACTGTATAGCAATGGTAATGCAAACAGCTTGGTATTGGCAAAAAAAAAAAAAAAAAAAAAAGACTGGTTGACTAATGGAATCAAATTGTAGACCCAGATATTAATTCACACACTTATGAACTTGTAATTTTTGACAAAGAAGCTAAAAATATGTAATAGGAAAAAAGAAAGCATCTTCAACAAATGGTGATTGCATAACTAGATGTCAACATCTATATCTATCGCTATGCATAAAACCCAAGTACAAATAGATGAAAGACTTCAGTATAAATTCAACCATGCTGAACTTGAAGAGAAAGTGGGAAGTAGCCTTCAATCCATAGGCATATGAGACCACTTCCTAATATAACACCAGTATCACAGATAATAAGAGCAATAATCAATACGTGGGGTGATGGAGGAGGGTCATCTGTCTATGTGTTACTCTCATTGGTTAATAAAGAAACTGCCTTGGCTTTTTGATAGGGCAAAATTTAGATAGGTGGAATAGACAGAACAGAATTCTGAAAGAAAGAAAGAAAGAAAGAAAGCAGAGTCAGGCAAACACCATGGAGCCAGGTGCCAAGTCAGACATGCTGAATCTTTCCTGGTAAGCCACCACCTTGTGGTGCTACACAGATTATTAGAAATGGGTTAATCAAGATGTGAGAATTATCCAATAAGAGGCTAGAACTAATGGGTCAGGCAGTGTTTAAAAGAATACAGGTTCCATGTAATTATTTTGGGCATAAGCTAGCCATGTGGGAGCCAGTTGGGACGAAAAGCAAACCTGCTCCCCTTAAGAAGCTTCTATAAAGCAAAGGGCACAGTCAATAAGACAAAAACGCAGCCTACTGTGTGGGAAAAGGTCTTTACCAAGCCCACATCAGACAGAGGGCTGACTCCAAAAGATGTTTTTTAAACTCAAAAAAGTAGACATCAAAATTCCAAATAATTCAATTAAAAAATGGGCCACAAAACTAAATATAGAATTGTCAACAGAAGAAACTCAAATGGATGAAAGACACTTAGGGTAATGTTAAATATTCTTATCCATCAGGGAAACTGAAAATCAAAATGACTCTGAATTACAATCTTACACCAATCAGAATGACTAAGATCAAAACACCAATGATAGCTTATGCTGGAGAAGAGGTAGAGTATGAAAAATACTCCTCCATTGGTGACAGGAATCTATACTTATACAACCACTCTAGAAATCAGTAATTTTCTCAGAAAATTGGGAATCAACCTAAATCAAGGGTGGTATCAGCAATACCACTTTTGGGCATACAAGCAAAGGATACTTAATCATACTGCAAGGCATTTGTTCAACTATGTTAATAGCAGAATTATTTGCAGTAGCCAGAACCTGGAAACAACCTAGATGCCCCTCAACTGAAGAATGGATTAAAAAAAAAGTGGTATATTTACAAATTAGAGTACTAATCAGCAGAAAAAAAATGACATCTTGAAAATTGCATACAAATAGATAGAACTAGAAAAAAACCTAATTAGTGAGGCAATTTAGTCCCAGGAAGATGAACATGGTATGTACCCACTCATAAGTAAATACTAGCTGTAAAGCAAAAGATAATGAGCCTCTAGTTATAGTCCATGACCATAGAGAAGCTAAGTAACAAAGTGAACCCTAAAAAAACATATATAGATTCATCTTGGAAGGGTATATAGACAAAATCTCCTGACAAAATAGTGAGCATGGTGGTGGGGAGGAGAAAAAGGAGAACTGAACTGGAAGAGTAGGAGTGAAGGAGAGGCAGGAGGAGAACTTGAGAGAATGGGATAGTCGAGATAGAAAAAGGACAGATAGGGAGAGCAAGGAAAGAGATACTTTTGATTTAGGGAGTCCTTACGGTGCTATCAAGAAACCTGGCACTAGAGAAACCCCGGGAATCCACAAAGATGACGCCAGCTAAGACTTTTAGCAATAGACAAGAGGGTGATGGAACTGGATCGATCAATATCTTAAATGTCACCATAAAACCTTCATCAAACAACTGGTGGAAACAGAAGCAGAAACCCACAACAAAGCACTGGGCTGATCTCCCAACGTCCTGCTGAAGAGTGGGAAGAGTTAGAACATGAACAAAGAGTTCTAGAACATGATGGGAGCACCTACTGAGACAGTTTACCTGAGCTAATGGGAGCTTGACAAATTCAGTTGGACAGGGAAGAAACCATCATAGGACCAAATTGGGCCCTCTGAATGTGGATGACAGTTATATGGCTGGGACAGACTGTGGGGCCACAGGCAATGGCACAAGGATTTATCCCTACTGCTTGTACTGGTTTTTGGAACCCATTATCATTGGATAGCTGCCTTGCTCAGCCTAGATATAGTAGGAAGGGCCTTGGCCCTTCCCCAAAGCAGTGTGCCTTACCCTCTCTGATGAGAGGATTGGGGTGGGTTTGGGGGGTTAGATGGAGGGAATGTGAGGAGGGAAGGGAGCAGGAACTGGAACATGAAAAAAAGATTGTTTTACTTTTTATAGAAAGAAAAATTTGGACTTTATAGTTACAGACACTCATCCCAAGGAAATTCTCCACAGTTTGGAAACTTGAAGGAAGAAAAAATCTGGATTGAAAAGATGTAGTTTGTTGATCCAGGCTAACTTTTTCCTATATGTCACAGACTCATTATAATTGTATCACATCATTGGTAAATTACCACCTCTTTGAATTCTTCCCAAGCTCAAAGAGAGTTCTTGTTGATTTCAAAATTCAAGCAGCAGCAAATACTGTTTTGACTTGACCCTTGTTTACATATTCTGACTGATCTCACCACTCATTTTGTCTGTGATTTCTCTATACTTGTGCTTCTTAGGTTCTTGGTGTCTTATTCAAAGAAGGGAAGAGGCATGCATATAGTACAGGAGGAAAGAAATTTACTCAGGATCAAAGTGAAATACGGACAGAAACATTGAAATAGGTCAAAGTTCCGATATGAAATTAACTCAGTAGACAATTTATAAGAAGGAGCTGGTATTGGTTTCTGAAAACTATGATGCATAGGAATGTCTGTTTTGATTGGTAGGCTTTGAACAGAGCACATAGCCTTTCCCCCGATACAGCTGATTGTGATAATAGGCATTGTATGCCAAGCTATGCATAGGAGAGTAAATAAAATGTTTTCTATAAAATGTTATTTTAAGAGTCCCCTGAAGTACATATAGTCAATTGTAGGCAACACTTGTTAACTAGTCATGTTTTGTTCTAAATGTACCATGCTAAAGACTCCTGTAAAGCCATGATTAGAATGACTGCTTTCTCTGTTTAGAGAGTGGTGTCAATGAAGCTTTAGGAAATTATAAATCTAGTTGATAAATGTTTTGTTTGGAAAGGAATGAATTTTTAACTCATGCTCAGTGAAATCCAAGGGTTCTAACCTCTCCCTATACACACCTACCTCTCTCTGACTCATTCCTTCCCTATAGGGGTTATTTATTTGTTTCAAGAAATTTGGCACTTGAAACTTGCTATGAATATTTTGTTTGGAAACTAATATTTATGTAACGTATGCCCAGTGGGGCTCATAGCTGTTTAGCAATTTTTAGACATACCTGCTCCATTCTAACTTGGTCCTTCGCTATTTTTTTTTTATTTTGGAAATTTTGGGCCTGAAACTTGGTATGGGGCTTTGAATGACAGTGTTCCCCATAAGTTCACATATTTGAATGCTTGGCCACCAGTTTTGGGAACTTTTTAGGAAAGATTAATTATTGTATACTTATTGGAGAAGGTATGTTACTATGGGTGGGGTTTGAGATGTCAAAAGCTTAAGCCATTCCCAATCATCTCTCTAACTTTCTCTGCATCTTACAGATAAAGATGAAAGCTATTAGGTATTGTTCCAATACATGCCTTTCTTCATGGTGCCATGCTTACTTCAATGTTAATAATGGAAATGCCAGACCCTAAAATAAATTATTTCTTTTATAAACTGCCTTGTTTATGGTGTCATCTCACAACAATAGAAAAGTAACTATTATACTTGCCTTCCTAGAAAGGAGAGAAAATAAAAAGAAAACAGTTAATGGAGAAATCTTCATATCATGCATATGATATGAGATTTGACACCACAAGTGAAGACTGTGTCCTCAGAAAGACTTGCTTTCAGTGAAAAGAAAATGGACTCTAGGTTCTGTGAATACTCTGTTCCCAGTATCAGACTGGTCAAATTATAGGTCCCTGCAATTTTTAAACACTTAAGACATACTTATTTTCACTTTAACAATTTTGATGTTTACTTTCATAAATGTTTGTGCACCAAATTAGTACAATGCCTCCAGAGGCCAGGAGCATGGTTCAGATATCCTGGAACTGGAGTTACAGGCAGTCGCTAGCAGTCACATTAGCTAGAAATCAAACAAGACTCCTCTAGAAGAGCACCCTCTGGCTTTTTTCTTTTCTTTTCCTTTTTTTTTTTTAGATTTCTTTTTTATTTTGAGAGAGAGTTTTTTTGTGAAACAGTCCTGATTGTCTTGGAACTCGCTTTATAGACCAGGCTATCTTCCACCTCACAGAGATCTACCTGCCTCTGCTTTCTGAGTGCTGGGATTACACCCAGTGTTCTGATCATTAAGCCATCTTCTGCGCCTTCTTCCTTGGGTTTTAATGATATATTTATACTATATATAATAATGGCCTCTCAATGATTACTCCAGCTTGGTTTTTATGCATATTTAGGTTTTTTAATTTTTATTGTGTGTGTGTATTTTAACGTGTATGTTTTATGAATTTTAGCTATTGACATAACTATGTTGTACAGGAAAAGCCTTTTTGTTTTGGAAATAATAAAAATAATTCCTCTGCTTTTAATGCTTGTGTTTGGAAAGAAGACAGAGATTTAAGGGATAAAATTTCCTCTGATCTCTGTGCAGAAAAATCACATTAACTTTTAAATATCAGCAAAAAAATAAATAAAATAAAAAAGAGTCCTAGCTGCAGAAGACCACAGAAGGAACAATTTCAGTAGCGTTGACTCTTGCTTCTGCTTCCTGTGGAAGTTTATTTCAAGGCTTATATCACTGTGGGAGGAGTACGAAAACCTTGTTGACAATAATAAGTTGCAACATCTTCAGGCTGCAGACCACTGATCTTAAGAGAATACTGTGTGCCAGATCCACTGCCACTGAACCTTGGAGGAATCCCATCTGCCAATCTGTTTGTAGCATAGATCAGGAGCTTAGGAGGTTTCCCTGGTTTCTGCTGATACCACACTAAATAACTTTTAATGTTCTGACCTGCCTGGCATGTTATGGTGATACTGTCTCCCAGAGATGAAGACAGGGAGGCTGGAGACTGGGTCATCTGAATTTCACATCTAGCACCTGAGGTTGAAAAATTGAAAACAAATTCTTTCAAAATTAATTTTGCTATTTGAGGACTTTCACAGAGGCAATGAAGAGCTGACCATACTCAGATGAATACCTTCTCAATGCTCTCTTCCTTACCTGCAAGCCAGAGTAGCAGCAAACCCAGAAGATGAGTGGTGATCATCATTTCTGTGCTGTGATTTTTCTGAACCTGACTCCAGCACATGGTGTTATCTATCTATGAAGAAGTCCTCGGACAGTGGGCTGTGCTCTGGGCATATGCAAATCAACAATGCCTAGGCATAGTCACAGGCTTGCTGAAGTCTTCATTAAAGGCCTGTGGTTGTCTTATGTCTCAGATCAGACAGTAAGTATATGTTCATTTGTAGGGAATATGCTCCTCTTTGAACAACAAAGTATAGCATGGGATTATAAATTTATTTTTATACCTGTTATGTATAATGTAGAATTTCCTTTCTATGTTTTCCTTCGATGTCAAGTACTGTCAGATATGGTACAGTTCTTGAAAGTACATAAATCATTACAGGATTCTTTCATAGGTATCTGTAGTTATTACTGAGGGAAGGCACTTCTTTTTTTCTATTTATATATGGGATTGTATTTTAATTAAGGCATTTCTCCTTTCCGTTCTTCTCTTCAAATACTTCCATATATATTGCTTCACTCTCCTTCAAATCCATGGTTTATTTTTCATTAGTTTCTCATTTAAAGCTTGTATGTATGAATACCCTACAGCATGCCTCTTGGTGGTGGCATGGACCTTGAAATGCCATAGAGTTGTGGCAATAAACATGGCTCTGACAACTACCTCTGCCATGATGCTAGACTCTCAGAAAGCTAACGAATGAGTGGATAGAGCTGTAAAAGCCATAGCTTTAATCCTAGCCATATTGCTTAGCAAATTAAAGACTCATATGGTCAGTAAGATATACAGTAAAGATAGATTCAAATGAAGAAAATCTCTAAATTGTTGACAGTGTGTTTAAAAATAAATGTAGGCTTGGAAAAGAAAAAAAAGTGGATAAATTCCTTAAAAGAAAAAAGAAAAAAAGAGAGTAGTTGGGTGTGGTGGCACACACCTTTAATCCCTACACTTTGGAGGCAGAGGCAGACAGATCTCTGTGAATTCACTATTGACAGATGGGGCTCCATAAACAAGGAAATTTTTGTTTGATTCTTTCTCACTGTATTTAGATAATGAGTTGCTTAGATAAACTTCAAGATCCTCAGCTTCCTCTCTACTAATTTTCAGTGTGAAACATGTCTCTGACCTACTGCCACTGATCCAGAGATGGATCCCAGATTCTTGGATGGAAGCTTCAAAGACAAGAAACTGTGGGAAACTTGCCTAGCTTCTGTAGGTACTAATTAAAATTGGTATTGTCATGACTTCTTAAAAGGTAGACCTGCATGAGGTGGAGGCTGTCCCTTTGTGAGCGATCAGCAAGGAAAGGAAGTCTGAGTCATTATAAAATCACCAATTAAAGCTGAAATAATAAAACTAATAAGAGGGCCAGACAAAATCATGTGGGAAATTCTTGAGAAATATTTAAGACTACCTTTATGTTATTTATTTCAACTGAAATCCTTTTATGTTATGGAAGATATGTTTGTCTATGTACCCAAAACCTCTTGACACAAAATGTGAGAATTTGATTCTGAAGAAATTCTTAAGGTAATATAGATCTGCTCATCCAATCCATCTGTGTCAAAATTCTCCTAGTCACAGATATTGTCCCATCTGACTCTTCAAATTCATGAAGCTAAACTTCACAAGTCCATCCTGGTAGACAAGATCTGCCATCTCACATGTGGGCAGGAAAGTCTTAGACCACCACACCTATAGCTCACCTTCTCATTCCATTCTCCTCCATTTCTTTCTGTCTATACCAGCTATCCAGAGTATTAGCAGCTCTAGAAACAGAATAGATTATTAGAAGATAATCTTATGAGACTTGTAGAAATATGAGTGGCGGGGCTGCGTCCCCATTACCCCGGCTGCACCCCGGCCGCCTCCGGCTAGCTTTACCCGAAATAATTACACGGACACTGTATTCTTTTAGTCACTGCTTGGCCATTTCTATCTAGCCTCTTCTAGGCTAACTCTCGCACCTGGACTAGCCCATTTCTAAACATCTGTGTGTAGCACCCCAAGGTGCGCTTACC
>NW_004949098.1:15167745-15192727 GCF_000317375.1 Microtus ochrogaster
TCTCTGAGCTCACTTCCTCTTCCTCCCACCTATGTTCTAACCTATCAGGGCAAGCAGCTTCTTTATTTAATCAACCAATGACCTTCCTCCATCAGAGACTGAACAGTCAGGAAAAACTTACTGGTTGAGACTTTCTGTAGCTATTGAATAAGACAAGCACCAGAGGAAATATTAAATCCCAAGTAGACATAAGAGAAGTGATACCATGGGTCACCTGACAAGTTGGTGTCAGAGATATTTACTTCTGATATGCACCATACTGGTCAGAAAAAACATTTCATTCATCATCTAAAGTGAATAAGATAGTGTTTGTAATCTCCAATCCTGGATTTACTTGTGCTAGCATTAAACACAATAATATTCCTTTGTTCTCTACAAAGAACAGTGACTCTGTATACTGGGATATAAAAAAGCCACTGGAGAGGATGTTCTTTCAAGAGTACCAACTGTAGTCTATGTAATGGTCACACAAACATTAACAACAGGCAATCATTTCATTCAGTTTCTGTGATTATGACCAGAAGCTAAACAAGTTACCATCACTTGTAAGGTAACCCTTTTGCCTAAAGTAAACACAGTGAAGATGAAGTCTACCTCTCCTTCCTCCAAAGAGTCAGAGTAAAAATAGAATAAAGTAGCAAAAATGTTTCTATGTATAAGAAATGTCTTTGGGTTGATTAGCATTTTAAAGTCTAGTTTCTTGAACTCTTTATATATTTTGGAGATCAGACGTTTGTCTGTTGCAGGGTTGGTGAAGATTTTTCTCCCAGTCAGTGGGTTGCCTTTTTATCTTAGTGACAGTGTCCTTTGCTTTAGAGAAACTTCTCAGTTTCAGGAGGTTCTATTTATTCAATGTTGCCCTTAATGTCTGTGCTTCTGGGGCTATACGTAGGAAGTGGTTTCCTGTGCCCATGTGTTGTAGAGTACTTCCCACTTTCTCTTCTATCAGGTTCAGTGTGTTCAGACTGATATTGGGGTCTTTAAGCCTTTTGGACTTGAGTTTTGTGCATGGTGATAAATATGGATCTATTTTCATTCTTTATTAGACTGACTTCCAGTTCTGCGAGCACCATTTGTTGAAGATGCTCTCTTTATTCCATTGTATACTTTTAGCTACTTCATCGAAAATCAGGTGTTCATAAGTTTGTGGGTTAAAATCTGGTTCTATTTTATTCCATTGGTCGATTTCTCTGTTTTTATGCCAATACCAAGCTGTTTTCAATATTGTAGCTTTGTAATAGAGTTAGAAGTCAGGGATGGTAATGCCTCTAGACGATCCTTTATTGTATATGATTGTTTTGGCTATTCTGGGTTTTTTGTTTTTCCATATAAAGTTGATTATTATCCTCTCAAGGTCTGTGAAGAATTTTGATGGGATTTTGATGGGGATTGCATTGAATCTATA
The DNA here is from genome assembly GCF_000317375.1 of Microtus ochrogaster. Classification (NCBI taxonomy): domain Eukaryota; kingdom Metazoa; phylum Chordata; class Mammalia; order Rodentia; family Cricetidae; genus Microtus; species Microtus ochrogaster. The sequence continues at coordinate 15,169,151 of NW_004949098.1, forward strand.
GATTGCTTTTGGTAGAATTGTCATTTTTACTATGTTGATCCTCCCAATCGAAGAGCAAGGGAGATCCTTCCATTTTTCTGGTGTCCTCTTCAATTTTTTTTCCTCAAAGACTTAAAGTTCTTGTCAAATAGATCTTTAACTTCCTTGATATTTCACCCCAAGATATTTTATGCTATTTGTGGCTATCGTGAAAGGTGATGCTTCTCTGATTTCCCTCTCTGTTTCCTTATCCTTAGTGTATAGGAGGGCTACTGATTTTGTGGAATTGATCTTGTATCCTGCCACATTACTAAAGGTGTTTATCAGCTGTAGGAGTTTTTTGGTAGAGTTTTTGGGGTCGCTTATGTATACTATCATATCATCTGCAAATAACAAAAGTTGAACTTCTTCCTTTCCAATATGAATTACCTTGTGCGCCTTATGTTGTCTTATTGGAGAGAGCATGTTAAGAGCATGGCCTGCTGTCCCCAAGGTCCTGAGTTCAATTCCCAGCAATCATACTGTGACTAACAACCATCTGTAATGAGATCTGGTACACTCTTGACCTGGTTAGTTGTCCTCATCAACTTAGATCATGAAACCCATATTGACAAGTTCAACAAAACTGCCATAAACAGGCTACCCATATATTCTTCCGCATTGCAAGGGCATAAGCTTTATTTTCAAATTTTATCCTTACTACACAAAGTCAGTTGTAAGCTAGATTGTTTAACTGCTCCTATTTTGTTCTCTCTTTCTTGATACACTTGGCCATACTTGAGGCTCCTACGAAGTCATGGTTGACATGACCTGCTTTCTTTGCTTAGAGAGTGGTATGAATTAAACTTTATGAAATTATAGCAAGGAATGTGCTTGTAAATCATTCCCAGTTTGGTCCATGGGTACTAAGCTACCCTTATACTTACCTACCATGTTTTGACTTAGTCTTTCCTTAAAGTGTTTCTTATCTTTTCTTTTCTTTTTAATTTGGGACTTAAAATTTGCTATGGTGCTTTAAATGAAAATATTATCCATAGGTACACATATTTTACTGTTTGGTCCAAGTTTTGGAGCCCTACAAGAAAGATTAAAAGTTGTGTCTTTGTTGGAGGAGGTATGTCACTTCAAGTGTGCATTGAGATTTCCAAAGCTCAAGCCATTCCCAGTTTTCTCTCTGTCTTTCTCTGACTCTTACTTACAAGTAAAGCAGTATATGGTTACCTACTGCTTTAGAGCCCTGCCTTTCTGCCTGATGCCATGCTTACTACAATGCTGGTCCTGGGTTGACATTCTGGAAATGAAAGACCCAAAAATGAATTATTTCTTTTATAAATAGACTTGGTCTTGGTGTCATGTCAAAACAAGAGAAAAGTAACTAAGACACCTGCCTTCCTAGCAAGGAGAGTAGAGAAACAAACATGGAAAGGAGGAAAACTCTTCCCTTCCATTCATATGATATGAGATTTGACATCATAGCCGAGGACTCAGAAACACTTGTTTTCAGTTAAAAAAAAAAGAAAAAGAAAAAAAATGAAATATAGATTCTGAGAATAGTCTGTTTCCTTTGTCATTTTGACCAAATGCTGGTCCTTTAGGCTTTTTCAAATATTTAAGACTTATTTATTTTTATTTTATATTTATTGGTGTTTACCTTTATATATGTTTGTGTACCATATTACAACAATGCCATCAGAGGCCAGAAGAGGGTCTGTGATACCCTTGAACTGTTGTCACAAGCAGTTGCCGGCATTAATGTGGCTGCTGGAAATCAAACTCAGCTCCTCAAGAAAAGTACCCAGTGCTCTTAATCAATAAGCCAGCTTCTCAGCCATCTTCCTTGGAATTTTAATATAGTTTGATTTTAACATACTTAGATAATAATATCCTTGCAAAGATTATCCCAGATGCATGTGATTGCATGTTTATGATTGTGTGCATCTATATGCATGTTAACATCTCTATTGCATGAATTTTAGCTGTTTATATTTTTCTGTTACTCAGGATTTTTTTTCCTTTTTTTATGGAAGTAATGCAAACAAGACCTGTGATTTTAGAGCTTGTGCTTGGAAAAAGGACAAAAATTTATGTTATAGAAAAATTCCTCTGATCCCTGCACAAAGCATCACATTGACCTTTATAACTCAGAAAACAAAAACAGAATCAGCAACTGGAGACCGAAGAAGGAACAATATGGTCAGCCTGGGCTCTCACTTCTGTTTCCCTGGGTAATTTATGTCATGGCTTCAATCACTGTAGATGGGGAATACCTACCCTGTAGGAAGTAATATTTTGCAATATCTTGAGACTGCAGGTTGCTGATCGTGAGAGAATACTGTGCGGGATCCACTGCCACACTGAACCTCGTTGGGACCCCATTGGCCAAGCTGTTTGCACCATAGATTAGGAGCTTGGGAGGATTCCCTGGTTTCTGCTGATACCATGCTAAACTACTGTAAATGTTTTGACTGGCCTGGCATGTCATGGTGACACTGTCTCCCAGAGACACAGACAGAGAGGCTGGAGACTGAGTTATCTTGATGTTGCATCTGGCACCTGAGGTTGGAAATTGAAAACAAATTACCCACACAATTAATTATGCTAAGAGAACTTTCACAGAGACAATGAAGGACTGACCACACTCAAATGACTAGATTTCCAGTGTTGTCTTCCTTACCTGAAAGCCAGAGGAGCAGCAATCCCAAGAGAGGAGTGGAGATCATCATGTCTGTGTGTGATGAGTCTGAGGCTGAGTCCAGCACAGGGTGTGACCTGTCTATGAAGAAGTTATCAGTACAGAGGGCTGTGCTCTTGTCACATGCAAATCAGCAATGGTGGGGCACAGCCACAGGACTGCCCAAGAGATTCATTATAGGCCTGTGGTTGTCTTAGGTCTCAGATAAGAGGGGCAGTATATGTGTCTTTATAGGGAAAGAACTCATCTTTGTACAACAAAGAACAGCACTACTCTATTACTTGAAATTTATTTTGATTCTTATTTCATATTATGTAGAATTTGCTTGTTAAGTTACCCTTGATGTCAGCACCTTCAGCACCTAAGATTCTTTCTACTATCTCTTGTATTCTGTTGGATAAACTTGTCTCTGTAGTTCCTTTTTGTTTACCCAGATTTTCCATACCCAGAATTCCCTCGTTTTGTGTTTTCTTTATTTCCACTATTTCAGTCTTTAAGTCTTGAACTATTTTTTTTACCTGTTTGACTGTTTTCTTGTTTTTTTTGGGGGGGGGGTTCTTTGAGGGATTTATTAATTTCTTCCAATTTTTTGTTTGTCTCCTATTTCTTTAAGGGAATTTTTCACTTCGTCTTTAAACGTCTCCATAATTTTCATAAAGTTACATTTAAAGTCGTTTTCTTCTACTTCTTCTGGTTTAGGATTATCAAGTCTTCCTGATGTGTGAACACTGGGTTCTGGTGTTACTATGTTGCTTTTTAGGTTGTTGGAGAAATTCTGGCATTGGTCATTGGTGTGTACCCATCTCTTCCTTCAAATGAGGCCAGGAATGTCTTTGCGTTTGGTCCAATCCTTAGTGTGCCTGAGTATTTGGGAGTTTTTCTTGGTCTGTTCTGTACTGTCAATGTCTGTCTCAGAAAGCCTCTAAGTCTCTATACACCTGCTCTCTTGGACTTCTCTCCTGGTTTGCTCTCTTGTTGCTCTCTCTTAATTACCATGGTGTTGTAGCATGCTCCTGGCCCCTTAGTATTATAGACAGTTCTCAGCTCTTAGGTAGGTTGTGGTTAGTATCTTGATGGGTCCAGTGAATGGATTTGGATTTTGGGGCATCCTAGCTTCAGGAAAATCCCTGCTGGCTGGCTAGAAAACTTCCATGGGAGTTATGAAAGGTCTCCTGGGTTCTGTCCCACTGGGTGGTCCTAGAAAGTGGGGCATCAGGCTATGTGGCTGTTCACTCACCTCTTAAGTCCTGTCAGTATTGGCACAAGCTGTGTTTCAGAGTTCCACCAATTTTGCAGGTGGATAGGTGGGTTTGGGGTCAGTGCATAGCTACTAGCTTGGATCGACCCTGGATGGGTTGTGGGGAAGCCTAGCAGCAGGAAATTCCCTGATGGCTGACTAGAAAAGCCAAGGGAGTTGGGGATGGGCTCCAGGGTTTTGTCCTTCTGAGGAGGTCCTAGAGAGTGGGATATCCTTCCATATGGCTATTCACTCACCTCTAGGTCCCTTCAGTGTTGGAGCAAGCTATGTTTCAGAGTTCCATGGATATTGCTGAATGCCTGTGTTTGTAATGCTTGTGTTTGAAAAGAAGACAGATTTACAGCATAAAATTTTCTCTGATCTCTGTTCAGAAACATCACATTGACTTTTATATCTCAACAAAGAAAAAGAGTCCTAGCAGTAGAAGATCACAGAAGGAGCAACTTGAGCTTGGACTCTCACTTCTGATTCCTTAGGTGGTTTATGTCATGGCTTGTATCACTGTGGGAGGAGTATATTTATATTGTATACAGTAATAAGTTGCAACGTCTTCTGACTGCAGGCCACCAATCTTGAAAGAATACTATGTGCCAGATCCACTGCAACTGACCCTCGGTGGGACCTCATTTACCAAGCTATTTGCAGCATAGATCAGGAGTTTGGGGGATTTCCCTGGTTTCTGCTGATACCATGCTAAATGATTGTATATGTCTTGACTTGCCCTGCATTTGATGATTATATTGTCTCCTAGAGACACAGGCAGGGAGGCTGGAGACTGGGTCATCTGGATTTCACATCTGGCACCTGGGGATAGAAAATAGAAAACAAATTTCCACACAATTAATTACATTAAGAGAACTTTCCTTGAGACCAGGCATGATCAACCATACTAAGCTGTATACATTTCCAATGATGTCTTCCTTACCTGTAAACCAGAGCAGCAGCATCCCCAGGAGATTAGTGACTGAGGTCATGTTTGTGCTGTGACCTGTGTAAGGCTGACTCTAACACAGCATTTGACCAGCCTATGAAGAACTGTTCAGGACAGTGGGCTGTTCTCTGTGCACATGCAAATCAGTAATGGCTAGATACAGTCACTGAACTGGCCAAGTGATTAACTATAGACCTGAGGCCCTCTTATGTCTCAGGTCAGAGATGTAGTCTATGTTTATTTGTAAAGAATGTGCTTCCCTATGACAACATGGAACAGCACTAGTCTACAAATTGCACTTTCCTTTGATTCCTGTTATGTGTAAAGTGGAATTTCCTTTTTATGTTTCCCTCATTTACAGATATGGCACAATTCTAGAAATTCTATAAATCTTTACAGGGTGCTTTTATAAGTAGCTGTCAATGTCATTGTGGCCAGGCAGCTGTTTCTTCCTTTATATGTTACTTGACCTTTTTCTGTTGCAGCTCTTAGTATTTTTTCTTTATTCTGTATGCTTTGTGTTTTGATTATTATATTACAAGGGGAATTTCTTTTTATTGTTGCAAGGGAAGAAGCTTCTTGTTTGTCCTGGCCTTTAAGAATCAAAATAATCACATAGATTCTGTATTAATTAAATCAATGCTTGGTCCATTAGTTCTAATTTCTTATTACCTAACTCTTACATCTTAATTTAACCCATTTCTATTCATCTGTATATTACTACGAGTTCATGGCCCACCAGCAAAGATTCAGCATGTCTCACTCTGGTGGCTCCATGGCATCTCTCTTCCTGACTCTGCCCTTCTTCTTCCCAGAATCCCATTTAGGTTTCCCTTCCTAATTCTGTAGGTTCCACCATAATTCTGCTATAGGCTCAAAGCAGTTTCTTTATTAACCAATGAAAGCAACATAGAGACAGAAAGACTTCCTACACCATTTCCTATTTTCTGTTAAAGAGGAAGGGAAACTTTAACATAGTAAAATTACATATAACAAAGCAGGTGTAAAATGAAAATTGCATTTGCAATATTTATATCTACTTTATCTTTTATCATGACTATGGAAAACTATGATTATAAATTATTCAACTCCATCAAAGACTCCTGAAGAATATAATACTCCCTAAGTAAACAGGAAGTACATTGTAAGCAACTTCCAAAACTCTAGATTGAAAGAGACATCTCGCTGCCTGGGCAGTCACCCAAAGTTTTTCTGTACCATTGGGGCATCCGTTTTTAGCATACAGGCCCATAGTATTCAGCAGACTTTTCCAAGAAACAGGAAATTTCAAAAACAGGTCTGCTTATATTGGCAGTTTACCAGTCACTGTCTTCTGTATCTTGCAATAAGTCACACAGATTCTTTCATGAAGCAGGAAGCCCGAAGGATCATCTCACTTTTAGGCAAGTTCAGCAGTTATGTGGATCCCGCATGTCCAGTTGATCTAAAAACTCCATAAAGAGCCTCTTTAATGCCCATCTTCCAATTGAAGTAGATTGGTACTGCCAGGAACAGATGTGTCTCATGTCATAAAATTCCTAATTTATTAAAATGCTTAAATGCCATATTCTGAAGATCTCTGAATGATTTGAAGAATATCTATCAAATGGAAATATATCTCTATACATCTAGAAAATCTAACTAACATGACTACAGACTTGGCTATTTAAATGATTATCTTTTAACCCACATCTCTGAGGTCTCTATACATGTGTTCTCTTGATCTTCTCCCCTGGTTTGCTCTCTTGGTGCTCTCTCTTAATCTTCTCAGTGCTGTAGCACACTCCTGTTCCTCTTGGTTTTATAGCCAGCCCTCAGCTTTTAGGTGGGGGTGTTGTTTGTATCTTGGTGGATCTAGTGAATGGGTTTGGGTTTTGGGGGAGTCTGGCTTCAGGAAAATCCCTGCTGGCCAGCTTAAAAAGCCTTTGGGAGTTGGGGAAGTGCCCATGGGTTTTGTCCCACTGGAGAGGTCTTATAGAGTGGGGCGTCCTGCACTGTGGCCTGTTCAGTCATCTCTTAAGTCCTTCAGTATTGGAGCAAACTGTTTTTCAGAGTTCCTGGGAGATTGCAGGAGAGTAGCCAGGTTGTGTGCAGAATGTAGGTAGTAGTATGACTTGTGGCCAGATGGGTTGAGGGAGAGCCAGCAGCAGAAAACTCCATGCTGGCCTGTTAGAAAAGCCAAATAAGTTGGAAAAGGGTTCCAGGGTTTTGCACTGCTGGGTAGGTCCTAGAGAGTGGGACATCCTGCCATGTGGCTGTTTACTCACCTCTTGGACCCTTCAGTATGGGAGCAAGCTATGTTTCAGAGTTCCACTGATATTGTCGAATGGCTGTATTTTTAATGCTTGTGTTTGAAAAGAAGACAGATTTACAGCATAAAATTTTCTCTGGTCTCTGTTCAAAAGCATCACATTAACTTTTATATCTCAGCAAAAAGAAAGAGTTTTAGTAGCTGAAGATCACAGAAGGTTCAACTTGATCAGCCTTGGACTCTCACTTCTGCTTCCCTAGGTAGTTTATGTCATGGCTTGTAACACTGTGGGAGGGGTATTTCTACCTTATAGACAGTAATAAGTTGCAGGCCACCTATCTTGAGAGAATAATTTGTTCTAGATCCACGGCCACTGAACCTTGATGGGACTTCATCTGCCAACCTGCTTGCATCATAGATCAGGACCTTGGGAGATTTCCCTGGTTTCTGCTGATACCATGCTAAACTACTGTAAATATTTTCGCTGGCCTGGCATGTGATGGTGACAGTGTCAACCAGAGATGCAGACAAGGAACCTGGAGACTGGGTCATCTGGGTTTCACATCTGACACCTGAGGATGGAAAATTGGAAACAAATTTCCACACAATTAATTACATTAAGAGAACTTTTCTTGAGACCAGGCATGATCAACCATATTAAACTATATACATTTCCTTACCTGTGAACCAGAGCAGTAGCAACCACAGGAGATAAGTGACTGACCTCATGTTTGTGCTGTGACCTGTGTGAGGCTGACTCCAACACAGGGTTTGAACAGTCTGTGAAGAAGTAGTCAGGACAGTGAGCTGTTTTCTGGGCACATGCAAATCAGCAATGGCTCAATACAGTCACAGGATTGGCCAAGTGATTAATTATAGGCCTGTGGTCCTCTCAGCCTATGTTTATTTGTAAGGAATGTGCTCTCATTTGGATAACAAAGAAGAACACTAGTCTATGAACTGTACTTTCCTTGATTCCTGTTATGTGTAATGTTTCCCCCATTTATATGAACTGTTAGACATGGTACAATTCTAGAAATTATATAAATCTTTACAAGATCCTCTTATAAGTAGCTGTAGATGTCATTTTGGCTAGGCTATTGCTTTTTTTTCTATTTATTTGCATGATTCTATTTTAATTAAGGCATTTATTTCTTCCTTTCTGCATTTCAAATCCTCCCATATACCCCCATTACACTCTCCTTCAAATCCATGATCTATTTTTTATTACTTTATTATTTTGTGCTTATATTTGTCTGAGTATATATTAATAACTATAAAAATTTGCGACAATAATATAATGTTACATGTAAGTATGTTTTCTCTGATAATTCTTTGTTCATGTGTAATCAATTGATGTACTCTTCCTTGGGGAGGAGTACCTCTCCTGCTCCCACAGTAACTTGGTTCTCTGTAATTTTTTGCAGAGAGTTGAAGTCTCATGGGCTTTCCCCCATCCAGGTTTGTGTATTCTTCTTGTCTTTCCTGTTCAGGTTACATTTGATTAATAATGCTAGTGAGACCTTATATTTGTATCTGCTGATATTACTAGGAGACAGAAAAAAAATCTCACAGCAAAACCTTTTTTTCCTATGGCTCTTATAATATTTTCACCCTCATTTACAAATATTCCATGAATCTTGAGTGTTTGAGTGTTGTGTAGATGTATATCCATTGGGCCTGAACTCTACAACTCATCATGCAGTCTATCCCCCCACACACACACATAATGATTACCAAAAGAGCAATAGAATTCTACTGGAAGACATAATTTATGAGGAATAAAAGGATCTCATGTAACTAACATATCTTTTCAGTTAAACAAATCTATATAACTTTTCTTTTTTATAACTGATGATCTATATAATACCTACATATATCAAGAACAGACAAGGTAATGGAGTTTCTTTCTTTCCATCTATTTCCAAGATTCAGCTGAGAATATATGAATGTGCAATGTTCATGTGAGGCTTCAGGTTATTGTATGTGAATTCAATAACCTCCTAACACAAAATATTTTCATAAGCTATTGTCATAAAAAATGTGAGATCTGAGATGATCACTCATTGTCATTGAATGTACATGTTTTCTAAAATTAAAAATACTATGATCTCTGTATCACCAGATACTAAGAGGAAATGTCCCTTAGTTTAGTTTTAGGGTAGAGCGATATAATATTTGTGGTAAGAGAAGCATGTAAAAGAGTAAAGTTAGAAACCACACTGGGGATTTAGAACCATAATGGGACTCAGAGGATATAAACTCATTGGAAGTAATTATATGATGGCCTTAGTGTAAGTTTCCATGAGAGAATTAAATGTGACATTTTGTGTGAGCAGTCAACATCCTGGATGATATAAAGATCAGGGAGGATGAGAATGTCATGCACTAGTGCCTCATACTATGATAGACCACAGGAGAGTTGTTAAAAAGAACAACTGGGTTGTCATATTTAGAAATTTATTAATGTAAAATTCAATGGCTAATGTGACCTTGAATTATATTATAGTAGAGTTTCATTTCAGGGGTTCATCAAAGAGACTGCAAATGACATGAAAGTATACACCATGCCCTAATTTTGTATATTAATATTGATGTATTTTATTTACTAACATCATATATGTATGTTCTTTTATTAGTGAAAGAGTCATGCTCACAAGCATAAAAAGTTTATAAAAATGTTAATTTATTTCACAGTTGATAACAACTGCTTTGGAAAAATTCACTTCTTATGCAAATGTTTTCCATTTGGTTACTATCCTTTATATTACTGAAAATTATAATTAAGATATTATTTTTTATTATACTTTATTGGTATGTCTGTCTGCATGTGCAACGCATGTGTGGGTGAAGCCACAGATGAGTTTGACAGTTTTACCCCTGGAACTGGTGTGGTTTCAAGCCACTGTGTGAAAGCTGGTACTGAAGCTGCATGCTCTACAAGAAATGATTTCAACTTGTGAGCCATCAAAAATCCAACTCCTAAATATATTAATTCTTGGTGGTTTATGTCCACCCATACAATTTGATTTATAATATTTCCACTTTCAATTAACTGTCCCTATCTCTCACATCAATGACAACTTACTTCCACATTCTCTGATATTTTATGGAGACATAGAAGATTCACATGAACAGTGATTATATGGAATACATTTGTTCTCTATACATAGGCAGAAGTGAATTCATTGTTACCCAGCTACCAGATCAAAAAAGTAATCTTTTTTGATTACTTTTTTTTGATCTATCTTGAAAACCTTGAAACATGTGAGCCTGCACTGAACCACCAAGTCAAAGCTAAGACAATTCTAGAGACATGTCAAAGTTTATACATCCCCTTGATAAGTTGTATATTGTCAGAGCACAGCTTATTGTCCCAAAGCTTTCTTCATATACTGAACATAAAACAAGTTGCAACATAGAGTCAGTACCCCTCTCCTTATACCCTGGGGTTTCTGTCACTTTGGTTTTCACAAAAGATGATGGCACTGCATCGGTCTAGCCCATCCTGATCAAAGAGAAGCAATATTGCAAAAGATTACACAATGTATATTTGTTGTATGCTTCTAATCAGAGGTATGAGATATGACATTCTGTTTTCCCATAATTTTGTAAATATGTTTGTGAGAAACAATCAGATTCATTTGCCAGATCAGTCATGGAATTAGTAATTTTTTAGTCTGGAAACCTAACAGCAGAAATCAGAGATTTCTCCTAAACTCCACTCTATAAGACACACAGTCTGTAAACTGAAGCCTCCTTGAGGTTCAGTGGAAGTTGGTCTGGCTCAAATTTTACTCCCACTATAGGTATCCTGCAGTCTACAGATGTTGTATCTATCTATTATGAATTGTGTGATTACTGTTCCCATAATGTATGTAATAACGTATGTAATGTCATAATGTATGTAATCCCTATGAAAGCCAAAATTTGTAGGTGAGTTGAGCCATCTGTTGCTATTGGTGAGTAATTCTGATGACAGTCATTACAGGTGAACTTGATTCAGAATGTCCGAGTAAGGTTATGGTAGAAAAAGTCAGGTAGGTTGATCTCTATTCTCTCTTTATTTCCCCTGCAATCTCAGAAGCTGCTGCCTCAATGACCAGGAAATGCCAAAGTGAAGAGACCTTCCTAAAAACTCTGGATAAAGGTCAGCTCATGGAATGTGATAGCAGCATTCTATCATCCAATGAGAGATTCCACATATTGTTATTGTTTTAAATCCTACTTTTTAAAAAAATATTACTACAGCTGTATTAACTAACACAATTGATTAAAAGGAATCTTCTGATAAAACCTGCACCCTGCTGTCTTTAGACTCTAATGCATCAAACATCCCACACCAGTTAGGATTTAAAGGGTTATTTATTTTAGGGGTGAAACTTACAAAATACCAACCATCAGGAAAGGAGTCTAGTTGCTGGAGCAGGAGCTGGAACCAAATGCCAGAATCAAGAGAGTAAGCCAAGGTTTGCTGCTCTTTTTTAAAGGGAAATAGACCATACCCCAGTGGGCTGGTATTTCAGCGGTTATTGGCTGAAGAAGCAGAAGGCGCTCCCATAGCACAGTGAGCTTGTATTTCAGCAGCTATTGGTGGAAGGAGCAGAAGGCAATCCTGCAGCACCTCGCCCTTTTGTTTAAGTAAGAGAGTTCTAAACCTACTACAAAATTATATACAATAAGAACAAATATCCTATCCTAACCAACCTAAGTCTCACATAATAAATAACTTGGGCAAGTCATGAGAGGAAAGCAGCTACATTTATCTAGTCTTCAACCTATAGAAGAACCAAGAAGGGAAATAATGTTACCTGAGTAATTAGGAAGTGCAATCAAACAACTTCCAAAACAGGTAACAAATCGCAGAGACAACTAGTTACCTGGGCAATCACCCAAAGTCACATTTGCAGCATTGAAGCAACCAACTTTGACTAAGGCCTAGAATAACTGACAGATTATTTTTTACAGGCAAGAGATTTTTCAAAACCATCTTGCCCTGTCTTAATAAGATTTGACAGTTCTGCTTATACATTCCTGGATTCTGTGTATTTTGTCAGTAGTTGAGGTATGGGCAGTTCCTTGCCCAGAGGCTGCTTTTGTCAAGAAGAAGACAAGCTCCAAGTGGAGTGTCTTTGGTGCTCAACAATCTCTCAGGAAGAGGTCAGTGTTGCCAGGAGTGATTGTGTCTCACTACCACAGAACTCTAAGATTAAATTAAATGCCATTTTCTTCAGCTCTTCAAAGAGGTTGAAGACTATTACACAGAATATAATCTCTATGTATCTAAAGAACCTGATTAGTCTAACTATAAATATGACAGACATAGATGACTATTGATCTACAATCCTTAATACCTATCTAACTTAAAGACTTGTTGTGGGAGGTCCTTCCGCTCCTCCAGCCAATAGCTGCTGAGATACCAGCCCATTGGGGCGTGGTCTCTCTCTTTAAAAAAGTGGCGTCTTCCCTCCTCGCTCTTTCTTCGCTTCCTGCTCCGTTTTTGGCGACTAGTCTTTTTCCGGATTGCACAGAGGGCTGTTGTCTGGGACGGTTATCTGTAAGCCTTTTCCCCTTTAAATAAATACCACCCTATTAATCATAATTCCAAACTGGTGTGGCATTGTTTGTGACTTACACCTTCAAAGACTAAGAGAATAAACAACTGTTCAATAAATGAGGACAATGACCTCCAAGTGTAAACAATGAATATCAATACATAAACAATATATAAGTATCTTAATCAGAGGTAGAAATGTACACTGCAATGTGGTATACATATATCTATATCTATCTATCTATCTATCTATACACATCAATACATAAAATGTCTTAAAGAGAGGTAGAAGCATGCATGCATACAATATTCAATATAATTTAACTTTGTATCCATATACAAAAATCTATGCCAATGTAATTATCTATAAACAATAACTCACAAATACCATTATTATCTATGCAATTTTCCCTCTTTTTTTCAAAAAGATCACTGAGCTTATCAAATTCCTCCCCCAAACCTCAACCGTATACTAATTATAATCAACCCCTAAATATTGTCCCTAAACCCAAAGAAAAACTTTGCTGGGAGAGGGGACATCGTTTTCTAGAATTACTTCCAGCTATCATGGGGGCAACGTTCTTTCTGGAGGATCCTGTGAAAGTAAAATGATGGTTAAATTTCAAGATCAATGTCTTTTAAAATTGCAATTAGTGGGCTGGAGAGATGGCTCAGAGGTTAAGAGCATTGCCTGCTCTTCCAAAGGTCCTGAGTTCAATTCCCAGCAACCACATGGTGGCTCACAACCATCTGTAATGAGGTCTGGTGCCCTCTTCTGGCCTGCAGGCAGACATGCAGGAAAAACACTGTATACATAATAAATAAATAAATAAATAAATAAATAAATAAATAAATTTTTAAAAAATTGCAATTAGTTTCTGAGTATTTTGTGGAGGTCTGGCCAGAATGTTGTACAAGATGTGCACCATTTCAGCTAACCAAGTTGGAATCATCTGTGCATCTGATACCTGAAACAGGACTTGTAGTAGCGCTAGCAGTGTCAGGATGTCATATCAACTGAGTGGAGTTGTTGTTATGTGGGCCCCATCTTCTTCCTGGAAACATCAAATGTCAGCTGGGAAAACTCATTGTTCATTGTGGGAAACTTAAACATTAATTATATAGACATATGCAGACATATATATATATATATTCAATGAAAGGTATGATAGATATATTCAATGTAAAGTATGATAGATGTGAAGAAAAGCAAAGATGTTTTATAAACTCATATTTCTTTCTGTCTCATATCATGGCTCTTGACATAAGACAGAAACTCCAGAAACTCTGTGTTTTTCTCTTAACAACAGGCTTAGAATTAGAGGGGGACTGAGCCAAGAGTCTAACTCCAAAACCAGATCTATAAATTTAGAAATATGATTTAGTATATTCCAGAGTTCCATATTTATAGAACATATTCAGTTTTCTTGATAATCCCTACTGGCTAGTTATTTTTCCATCTGTCACTATTCAAGTATCCAGGGTCCCTTGAATTTTTCAAAGATGAGTGTTTTCCTGTGGAGATAAGAACAGAACACTGACCCAATTCTGTTTTTCTTACCACCTGTATGATTATCATCATTGATGCTGTCATTTCTCCTTTCCAAGAGGTTTCTCCTCTTCAAATCTAACCTTTATTAAGTTTGATGGTATCCACAATTTCTCTTCTCCTGTGGAAACATGAGCAAAACCCCTTTCCCAAAGTAGCACATCTCCTGGTTTCCATTGAAAGGTCAGTATATCCTTGAAATAAACTGGTTGATTTTGTTCACCAGACTTTTTCATTATCCAATGTCTTTCTGCTGCTGTTGTTCCTTTCTCATTGGATTACAGATTTAGGGAATTGCTTACGTATTATTTCCAATGGTTGACTTACAGAGTATTGACACAGGCTGGGGCTATTGAGCATTTCCTGTGGGAGGACAATCCACTGGCATCTCCTAGTAGACTGAGAGTTATTATAAGTAGGCATTGTGAATGCAAAATTTTTCTATCCTTTTCTTGTAATGGTATGGTGAAGAAGCAATCCTTCAAGTCAACAACTATAAGAGGCTATCCTTTGGGTAACAGAGAAGGCAGAGGAAGTCCAGACTGGTCCAGACTGTAGAGGGCCCAAAGTTTGAATTACCTTGTTAACAGTCTTTAGATCTGTCATCATTCTCCATTTGCCAGATACCTTTTTTATAACAAACACAGGAGAATTCCAAGGGCTAGTTGACTCCTAAATATGTCAAGCATCTAATTGCTCCTGTACCAATTGTTCTAAAGCCTGCAATTTATCGTCAGCTAAAAGCCATTCCTTAACCCATAGTGGCTTCTCATTTAGCCTTTTGAAAGGTAGGGCTGTTGGTACCTCTTTAGTTGCTTTATGTTTTTGCACAGCCTGAATGGCTGGTGACCTTTGTGCATAGTACTTTATTACATCCTTCCAAGAATTATGAGTTCCTGAGACTGCAGGAATACTAATCTGGGTATTCCACTGTTGTAGCAGGTCATGGTCCCATAAATTTATTGCAATATCAGCTACATATGGCCTTAACTTTCCTCTTTGACCTTCTGGCCCATCTCGTGCTTTGTTTAACTTGAGATATGGTTCCAACTCCTAGTAATTGAACATCTGCCCCTTGAAAAGGCCAGTTTGGATGCCAAGATTCTAGAGTGATGATAGTCACATCTGCTCCTGTGTCTATCAAGTCAACAATCACAATTCTATTTATAGGTACTCTCAGCTTTCATCTCTGATCATTTATAAAAGTTTGCCAAAATATATGTTTCTTATTTTCTAATTGAATTTCTGACTTATCCTCCAAATTTACATCATTTAGAACCTTATGATTTTGTACAGAAGCTTTGAGAGTTTTTAATTTTCCTGGTGTGACATGTCTTCCACGGTTACTGGAAATGACTGGGCTACATTTAGCTTGGGGGCCTGAGAGAGGCCCCTCAGGGAGTTTCCCAATAGTATTGGATTGCCTTGTCTGTCTGTTATTGATCTGCATTCATTCATCCATCATCATCCTTTACCACACCTCCTACATATACCTGAAGGCCAAGGTTTCCTAGTCCTGTCATTCCCAGGTGAAATGTTATTCCTAGAAATACCTTGCCTGCAATCTCTTTCTTAGATGTCCAAATTTATCACAATTAAAACATTTGGCAGGTTGATTTCCCCTCATCACTTTAGAAATCGCTTCTCCTAGCCAAGATTCTTCATCGTAATTAAAGGTCTGAAAATTCATGGTATGCTGGGTCCATTCATCCATAGGTGCTGATCTAGACTTTAAAGGCCCAATTATCTTTTTTCAGTCTAAATTTGCATTTTCAAAAGCCAGTGATTCAAGAATTAGTCATCTAGCTTCTGGGTCTGTTACTCCTGTGTTCAGAGCCTTAATTAATCTTTGCAAACAGTCAGTATAGGGTTCTCCCTGTCCCTGTCTAACCCTAGGATATGACTCTACCTTTATTCCTGGCTCTGGTAATCTATCCCAGGCATTTAAGGCTGCCTTGTGGCATAGGGACAATACTTCATCATCATAAAGATGATGGATCTGTGGATCAGTATAAAATCCTACACCAAGAATTTGATCCTGTGAAACCTCTACACCTTTTGCCCTTTCTTGCTCTTCCCCATATGTTTGGATTCTTCCCTGAAATAAACTCCAAACATCAAGGAAGGTCCATCTTTGCAGACTGCTGAAGCTAACTGTGAGAAATCATGGGGGGATAGCCCTGACATTAGAAGCTCAAGTCCTTATTATTTCCTTAACAAATGTAGAATGCAAGCCATAATTAATGATGGCTTGCTTAATTTCCTTTAGGTCATTCATTTCTACTGGCATCCATCTAGCTTCTTTGGCTCCCTTTGAGCCTTTAGAAGTTGATGCTTTATTACATCCTTCCAAGATGTAATAAATTACAGGGTATGTCGCTAAAACCCTGGGTAAACCAGTTCTAACAGCTGGTGGTGGCATTGTATCCTGCCCTTGAATGTTCTCACCCAGTTCATCAGCTCCATAATTCTTTCAATCATTTCAAATCTCTTAATCATTGTCTCACATAAGGCCTAAATCTCCTGACTTGCAAAGGTTTCTAGTGATTTCCCTATGGTATTAATTTTCTGGTCCCCATTCTGCACCTGTGATTCCAAGGTCTTAATGTTTCCTTTCAAAGATAACACCTCCTCCCTGAAGAGCCCCTGGATATCATGTAAGTTGCCATCCTGGAGGTATATTCTGTCTGTTACCTTATCAAAACTCTGTGATAACTTCTGAAAGTCAAATTCAACAGCCTGGACCCTTTCAGGTAAGTTCCTAGTACCCTTAGATAAGGAGTCGATTTTGCCTATCATGGTATTAATCCTATTAATTAATGCCACATATATCCATAATGATATAACATTAAGAAGGAAACTAAAACCTAATAACAAGTAAATTGAGGCACCTCCATAGTCATATAGGCCACTTGTGATTTCTACCAAAGTGGCAGCAAAAGCCGCAGCTAGAGTCCCATTAAAAAAGAAACTTGCCATTTTACCTGTCAGCCACCAGATGGTGATATTTCTGTGTTGTGACTGGAACCACTGCAGGCGTCATGACAAATCCTGTTTTAAAGTCTGCTGTTATTTGTTTAAAAACTGAGGAAAATGAGTCAATTGAGAGGTCAAATGTACACAGAGAGAAAATCCAGAGGCCAGGCACTGAGCAAAAAACGTCAGAGAGCTTCTAGTGGCCAATAAACAAGGAAGCCTGGCCCACTTCAGTCAGGTACACCTGCCCTGCCTCTCTGTTCAACCCAATGCAGAGAGATGTGACACAGCCACTGCACTGATGCTAAAGAGGCCGAGTGCTGTGTGCCTTGTGTCCCTGTCCTGGGATTAAGAGTCAAGCTGCTTGCGACACTCCCAATCAGTTATGGCAGAGATTTCAAACAGCGTTGCTGGGACTTCAAAGGGAGATTTTTTTCCTAAAGAATTTTTAGCCTCTGCAACTGCTTGTGTTTGTGCTGTGAGCTCTGTGACTTAGGCTGCAAGGGGGGATTTAAAATCCCACTCAGAATAGATCAAATTAGGCTAGCAGAGACTGTCCAGACCTGTATATCCTGGAAGGCATGGAGGTTATGGCTGAGGGAGGGCTTGTGCCAAGCCAAGTTGGCAGCAGGCAGCTGAGCCAGAGGCAGGCAGCCGATCCGGGGGATGGGGGGTGGTTCTAAAACCAAATGCTTGGCGCCAGATAATGCACAAAACAATCCCACACCAGTTAGGATTTAAAGAGGTATTTATTTTAGGGGTGAAACTTACAAAACACCAACTGTCAGGAAAGGAGTCTAACCACTGGAGCAGGAGCCAGAACAAAGCACTGGAAACCAAGAGAGCAAGCCAAGGCTTGCCGCTCCTTTTTAAAGAGAAATAGACCATGCTCCAGTGGGCTGGTATTTCAGCGGCTATTGGCTGAAAAAGCAAAAGGCACTCCCGCAGCACAGTGGGCTCATATTTTAGCAGCTATTGGCAGAAGGAGCAGAAGGCGCTCCCGCAGGAAGACTCAACATTCATCATTGAAATGCCATACAGAAATGCATTCTTGAAAAATTGTATAGTAGAATAAAAGCATAGGAATGTGCACTGTATATAGTGGGTAAAGGATAATTCAGAGTAAATAAAATAACTTTCTATTAAAAATCACATCACATCTGAAGCATATGTGAAGCCTGAAAAAGTAAACCTGCCTGCTACTCAAGGCAGATAATTGGTTTGATGCCCAGATACCACACAAATATACAATAAAAAAAGAATTCTATGCATTACCTCTTCAAGTCTAGGTATCCCATGAAATATGCTCCCAGATTCACATATTATGAACATACTAACTCAAATAATGCAAACTTATTGGAAAGAAATAAAATCTGGCTAGGAATGTCTTGTGTATTCATGTGGGATTCTCTTCTGTATGCTGTGAATACCATTGGTTAATAAAGAAACTGTCCTGGCCTGTGATAGGGCAAAAAATACAGCTAGGTGGGGAAAACTAAACTGAATGCAGAGAGAAGCAAAGAGGAGTAAAGAGAAGCCATGTAGCCCTGCCAGAGACAGATGCCAGAACTTTACGCGGTAAGCAATACACAGATTAATGGAGATGGGTTACTTTAAGATATGACTTAGCCAGATATACTCTTAAACTATGGGAAAATAGCAATGCAAATATTACAGTTTCTGTGTGATTATTTCAGGGCTGAGCAACCGGGAACTATCTAGAGGCCTCTTACTACAGTGTATGATCCTCATTCTTAGATAAAAATGCCTTTTCTGCATTTTATGAAAAGCAATCTCAGTGGGTGCCTGTCACAAGTCTTGCAGAAATTAGGGTGTGGGAATCATATGCCTAAGTTTTCCAGAGCATTCAGGTGGTGGATACTCATTTACATCTTGTCATGGGCTTCTCCAACTGCTTGGTGATAGTTCAAGATGAAAGAAACACTGGGAAGAAGATCAAGATTCTGCAGAAAAATAAACCACTCAACATCTAGGAAAATTCTAAGCATCTTGTATGTTTTTGTCAAAAGCACTGAGATGGGAAATCAATAAGAATTTTAGGGAGCACAAATTGGCAGACTGTGCATCTTCCTAAGCCCCCACAACTTACATTTTCCTAGTGATGTCATGTTTATTAACTTTTCCTGTATGACTTCATATATGAATTTTATCACATAAATATTTAATGAAAATATTTGTTCAGTCAATTTTGTTATGGTTTTCTCTCTCTTTAAGAGACAAGCCAAGCCCACTCTTTCCCCCATTCACTGAGGCAGGCTTTTCTTCAGCTTCCACTTTGAGCTTGCTCTCTTTTCCATCTTTCTCTTGGACAGGCAACTCTGCTTCTGCCTCTCTCCCCCCTTCCCCCTTCCCCCTCCATAACCCCTGAATAAATATTCAACCTCACTCTTCATGTCATGTCTATCCATGTCTCTGTCTCCTGCCACCCCCGCCATGTGTCTCCCTGCCTGGGACCAGCCACTGCCTGGGGACAAGCAGCCAACTCTGCCTGGGACTCGCTGTTCCCAGGGCCCGCTGTCTGCTGCCACATGGCCTGCTACCACCATTTGGGACCTACAGCATTTCAGCAGTCTTGCAGCATTTTTTTAAAAAATTATAAAAATTTTGTCATTCCTATAATTTTTTTCAAAAGAGTCAGACCCTTTGACCTTCTTGTTTTATTTGTAATGAATTTGAGAATCTCAGTTGTTACCACATGGGAGAAGAATGTTCATTTATTCAGATAGAATCAGCTCTTCAAGGAGTCAACAGCATCTATATCTATGTTCCTCTGCTATGATCTTATCCAAAATCCTGCCAATGCATGTTAGGGGTTGCAGTCACTTGTTTGCATTTATTATATACTGCATAAAAAGGTCAGGTCATTGTAAAGAAAAAAACTACTGAGATTATCTGAGGCCAGGCCATGCTCTTGCTGAATTAAGCTTATAAGGGCAGTGTCTTGAGGCTATAGCATATAAACAGCAGTTCCCTGCTGTGTGAGCTTTTACCCACTTATATCTATTTTAGCTGTTAAAGAATTACAAGTAAGAATTGGAGGAACAGAGGGTCATGTGGCCCAGTGACTCAGGGTGTTAAACAGATGTGGGAAATTATGTTTCTATTGAAAGACCTGGTTATAAATCTCCACCATTAGATTATGTAGTCAGCAATCAAAAATGTATTGTCAGTTCTCTAAGGAAGGATCACCTTTATCACTTTTTTGCTTACATATCTGCTCTTACTATTTCCTTGTCTGGAATGGACATTATGTTCTGAAACTCGGCCACAGTTCTGCTGCTCCTAAACATTTTCATTACATTGGCTTGGATCTAGTATCAAATATTTTGGATCCCTGACAATGTTCTGTACCCCACATGTTAGTGTGCTATTACTGTCACTCAGGCTCCCCAGAAATGCTCTCTGCCAGTGCCTGTCCAGCCACTGACTATACAGCTGTGGTACCAGATTCTTTATTACTTCAGGAAGTTAGTCAGAAGTTTGGATGCAGCTCTTGTTTTTCACAGTTGCTCATCTGCTTTGGTGACCTAACTATGGTTTAGTTCAGTGGTGCTCCAGGGAAAGTAAAATTCCGATCTTTAACTTTTGGGATACTTTTGTTTTAGTGATTTTTTTCTATCCAGTGTAACAATGCCCAAATAATCTAGTAATTGCTCCCTTGATGGGTTCCCCAGCACTACAGAAGTTTTTTTCTCTTTTAGCCAGTTCTGTGCCCATACTGGAGATGAGTCTTAGTTTCCACTGTCTCTCATCTTGCATCTGACTGTAGATGGCAAGTTTCTTCAGGTCAATGCGCCTGTAAACTAACCTGCATTCTCAAGTTGTTCCCTGACATCTCACCTCAATTTCATGTGTCTGCCTTAGCCTTCATCTCTGAGAAATGTAACTTTGCTTCCTCTCTTTGTACCATGCACAGCATCCTAGAGTTACATTGTTACAAGATGGTCCAGGATGCATTTGCCCTTGGCTGAGCTAATATCAGAAACTCTAATAAACAAATGAAATTACAGTAGTCAGACAACCTTACTAGAAGCTCTTCTAGTGACTTGTCAGGTGTCAGAAGCGGCAAACCATGCCCCCACTTCACATGAGGTTCCTGAGAGATGCAGGAAGCAGTTTCTCTGCTATATGATAATATGAGTCTTCCTGATCTGATAGAGCAGGCAGGAATTGACTATAAAGAAGGTTTTGGGGAGAAACCTGCCTGATGAAAGAACTGGGGAATTTGGGAAAAAGATGAAAATTATTTTACACCTGATTATAAAACCTAACAAAAGAACTATTCTGAAACAGAGAAGAACTTGGCTATGATGAATAACGTTTCTGAGGATACCAGGGCTTTTAAGGCTAACTACCTTTGGTCTTATAAATCAAAATTGGAATTGTGAGGAGCAACAATGAGACAGGTTCAACAATGGAGTAAAACCCACTGAACTATGCTTCTGTAACTGCAAGTAGTTTGCCTCTGAGGTGAAAAACTCAGAAGTTGTTTTATGGTTAATTCAGCTAAGAATTAAGGATATGGTGGCTGGCATGGTACTTAGAAACTGGGAAATATCATAATGGATGATGACGTTCTGATTTTAAAGAATCTCTATACTTTTTGTAAACTGCTTTGACCAGGTAATGATTAACCAGTGACAAGGAAGAAAAGAGTCACTTTCCTTGTGTAAAATTTGCAATAAAAGTCTGAAGTTTGAATCTCAGGGCAGAAGAAGCAGAAAAAGAACTTTCCCTACATCTGATAGTCTGTAGGCTTGCATTAGATTCCTGATATCGTGTATTCATTTGGTCATCCAGACATCCCAGATTGGAGACCCACTTCTCTGCTGAAGCTTGCCCCCAGCAGTCAGGAAAACACTTTGGTAGACAGTTCTGTACCCTACCACACCTATTTCCTTTAACTAGAATGTTCACCTGAACTTCAAAATGGGAAAGTCTTTTAAAAGTGAGAAAGGATAAACTGTTGATATCATTGAGTGATTAGATTCCTGGGGAAATTTCCAGAGAACCTGTCATTGTCAGTTCTTTTATCAGAACAATTGGCAGAGAAACCTAAAATATTTTGTTAATCATCTTCACTAACTGTCCCAATCAACTGTGTCTTTAGGATGATTCAAAAAGTTTAATCAAACTATATTTAAACAGGCATCATTGCTTTTATAAAAAATTTTTCATTATGATTTATAAGTAATTTGCACAGGTAGGAGATGGGAATTCTCATGAAATAATCACACTCTATTAGATACAGTGGTATTCTTTAACAATACAATCATGCTAAGCCAAATATAGCAGGAATGTAGCAACAGTAAGCAGCATTGCTTCAAATGGAACAATTCTGTATTGATGTAATATGAATACAGAAACAAAGAACTTTACATTTGTGTTTATATCCATTGCACTGCTGAAACTATTCATCAAAATACCTTTTTTAATAAATTATACATTAGCACAAACAGTGTTCAGTAAAATCTGAAACATTCTGGTCTAGTTTGGAACACCTGCAGGTCAACCAGCTGAGTTACTAAGATAAAGCATTACTGCATCTCTGCCCAGCTCTGTTCAGGCCCTGGTGATTTGCATGTTCTCAATCATATATTCTTAATAGCATGGTCACACCCCTCTAAGTTTCAGTCAACAACACATCATGGCACAGACATGAAGGTTCCCTCTCAGCTTTCAGTGTTCCTGCTGTTCTAGATTCCAGGTAACGAAAGACAACTATGAAAATGTGTTTGTCCCTTTGTAATCAGTGCAACTGGAGCTTCACAGAAGTCAATTCTATCATGATTAACCAAAAATATTGGTTGTATGTTTCTGATCACAGGCATGATATTTGACATCCAGATGACCCAGTCTCCATCCTTGTCTGCATCTCTAGAAGACAGAGTCAGCATTACTTGCAGAACAAGGGAAAACATTGGTAATGGGTTAGCCTGGTATCAGCAGAAAGCAGGTAACTGTTCTTCTTAAAAAATAATAAAAGGGGCAGGGCAGGGGGTGTTCTTCTTGAACACGGGGCACAGGACAGACACGCACAGCGGAACAAACACAGACACGACACGGCGGCTCCCACGTAGGTCCACTTTAATGGGGGAGGGAAACACAAAAGGACGAAGGATGTGGGACACATGAGGAAAAGGCAGGATGAGAAGAAGGGGCCTCGTGTGGCCCTGCCTTTTAACGGGGGGCACTAGGGAATCTGGGAAGAATATCCCATACCTGCGCGCAGGTGCGCGCACAGGCAACCATAGTCCAGGAGGAGTCTGGGAGTTGTAGTTTTTCAAAAGAACAACATACCACCCTTTTTATTTTGTTAAAAAAATTGGGGGGTCTCAGAGGGTAGGAAATAGGGGCATAGCCCGG
>NW_004949098.1:15198692-15205564 GCF_000317375.1 Microtus ochrogaster
CAGCGTCTTTAACTTGATGGAGGGAATCAAAGCATGAGGCTTTAGAGATTCCAGGAGTTGACCGAGGGGGGAATTTGGAGAAATTGGCTTTGAACTTTTGGTTCCCATGGTTAATCAATAAATCCGCCTGCAAAAACGAGCACAGGCTGCTCGAGGACAAGTGTCCCTGAACCCCGAGAAGCGGTGCTAATGGCGGAAATCGACCCGAGCCTGGCGACCGACAGGGGAGAACCCTGGCCAGGAGGGGAAGAATAGCCCTTGGGGCTGACCGTGCAGCCGAGAGGTGCCCGTCCCGTGACGAGCCCGCACATGAAAGAGAGAGAGAGAGAAAGGAAGACGAAAAAGGCAGATGAGGCCAGGAACACCGAATTCCTGGCGGGCCAGGAACACCGAATTCCTGGCGGGAAGTTGGGGACAGCGAATCCCCAACCCGCAGACGGAGCTATGGTCAACCAAGGAAAAAGGGGGGGGTAGGCAACTCAACCCAGAACGCGCTAGAGAAAGCTGGCCAGGCGTTCCCTAGGGCAGGACGGGGAGAGGCCAACGGGGATAAACTCAAGAATCAGTTGGTTGTGGGCAGGTGGCTGTGGGCAGGTCCCCGGTTGTAGACTTTGTTCCCAGGAAAGAGGTCTCCGGCACTCCGGGAGGCGCGCCCCAGGCCCGAAGGCCGGGCCTCAGATGGAAGGCCCGGGACAAGAAGTCCCCCGATCACGGCACCAGTTTGTTCTTCTTAAAAAATAATAAAAGGGGCAGGGCAGGGGGTGTTCTTCTTGAACACGGGGCACAGGACAGACACGCACGGCGGAACAAACACAGACATGACACGGCGGCTCCCACGTGGGTCCACTTTAATGGGGGAGGGGAAACACAAAAAGACGAAGGATGTGGGACACACGAGGAAAAGGCAGGACGAGAAGAAGGGGCCTCGTGTGGCCCTGCCTTTTAACGGGTGGCACCAGGGAATCTGGGAAGAATATCCCATACCTGCGCGCAGGTGCG
Organism: Microtus ochrogaster; assembly: GCF_000317375.1. Lineage (NCBI taxonomy): Eukaryota > Metazoa > Chordata > Mammalia > Rodentia > Cricetidae > Microtus > Microtus ochrogaster. The sequence goes on from NW_004949098.1 coordinate 15,199,692, forward strand.
CGCACAGGCAACCATAGTCCAGGAGGAGTCTGGGAGTTGTAGTTTTTCAAAAGAACAACAGTAACTCTCCTAAACTCCTCATATACCATGCTGAAAGACCCTACAGACCCCCTCCTCAAAACTTGCAGCTAGCATGCTCCTGGGGGAACGTCCTGTTTGCTTTCGTTAGAACATCCCATGTGCTTGAGAGAGCAGGATGTCTATGAGATAGGAAGACTGCAAGGCAGGATATCAATAAGATAGGACATCAACAAAGCAGGTTGACTGCAAAACAGGATATCTATAAGATAGGAACAGAGAGGAAACCATTCATGCCCCCCCACCTCATTCCGATAACCATGCTTTTGCTTCTGTAAACTTGCTTTTTTTGCTGACACCCTGCCTCATCCCGATAGACCGATAACCACGCTTTTGCTTCTGTAAACTTGCTTTTTGCTCTTCCCTATAAAAAGCCCGCCCTCCAGTTGGGAGGTGCGCAAGTCTTCCGAGAGATCTTGCCACCCGCAGGTACCTGTTTCTACTCAATAAAACTCTTGTGATTTGCATCCGTGCGGTCTCGGCCTGTTCCTTGGCGTTGGGGAGGTCTCCTCCCGACAAAAGGTCCTCATCGAGGGTCTTTCATTTGGTGCATGGGCAGGGAATTGAGACCCCCCCCAACCAGGGACCACCGATTCACCATCGGGAGGTAAGCTAGCCAGCTCCGAGTCAGTTGTCTTCTGTGTTCTTTGTTCAGTTGTCTTCTGTGTTCTCTGTTGAGTGGTCTTCCATGTTCTTTTTCGAATTCTGTACACTCAGGTCTGAGTGCGCTGTATCTGGTGGAGGGAAGGGGCTGATGAGACCAGGACTTCTCCCCCACAGTTCTGAAAGATGTTCCATGGACATAAGGACCCTGGGCCCTCAGAGGTCAGCTTGCAGGGGTTTCTGTAGCCTACCTGAGCCCCCAGAGTCAGTCTGCAAGGACTTCTGGGGCCCGATTCTTCAGAGCTCAGCCCATATCCAAAGGATACGTGGTTCTAGTTGGAGGAGAGAGATCCAGACCCTCAGCCTCCATCTAGGTTTTTGCTCTCGGTTTTACGCCGGAGCTGCGCTGCGCGTTTGTTCTGTCTCTGTCTTTGTGTGTCCTTTTTTTTGTTTTTATATTTGGTTCCCTTCTCTTCAAGAAGATGGGACAAACCCTGACCACCCCATTGAGCCTTACTTTAGACCACTGGCCTGACGTGCGCGCCCGAGCCAACAATCTGTCAGTCGATGTTTGAAAGAAGAAATGGGTGATCTTTTGTTCGTCCAAGTGGCCTACTGTTGGGGCAGAATGGCCAAGAGACAGCACTTTCAATCTCAATATTATTTCCCAGGTTAAGGCAAAAGTGTTCAGCCCGGGACCACATGGACACCTGGATCAACACGCCTACATGGTTACCTGGGAAAGTTTGGCACGTGACCCGCCCCTATGGGTCCAGCCCTTTGTCATCTCTAACAAACCCTGACCTCCTCTTACCCTTACAGCCCCTAAGGCTCCCCCTCCTCCGGAGAGCCAATTGCTTGTGCCTCTTCCTTCTGCACCTTCCCCTGCCCCACCCTCTTCTTCCCTATACCCCACCATTCTTAAGGAGAAGATTCCCAAAGAAAAACCTCCGAAACCTACCTCTGCGCTCCCTCCCATCCTTCCTCCTAACCCTGACTCTTTTCTCACTGACCTTCTATCAGAAGAACCTCCTTATGCAGATCCAGAGGATCCAGAGAGTCCGGATGGGCCAGAGACTGCAGCAGCGGGAGGACAGCCTGCACAAGTCTCCCCAGCCCCTTCACCCATGGCTGGAAGACTCCGGGGAATGCGAGAGCCACCCCCTGATTCGACTTCTCATGCTCTACCCTTGAGAGAGGGCCCAAACGGCCAACAGCAATACTTGCCATTCTCTGCCTTAGATCTATACTATTGGAAACACCATAACCCCCCATTCTCCAAAGATCCAATAACGCTGACTAACCTGATTGAGTCTATTTTAGTCACCCACCAGCCCACTTGGGATGATTGCCAGCAACTCTTGACCTCAGAAGAAAAGCAAAGAGTCTTTTTGGAGGCTCGGAAAAACGTCCCAGATGACAACGGTAGCCCAACCCTTTTGCCTAACGAAATTGATGAGGCCTTCCCTCTGACACGACCTGACTGGGATTTTACCATGGCTGCAGGCAAGGGGACATCTATGCCTCTATCGCCAGTTGCTAATCATGGGTCTCCGAGGGGCAGCACGCCGCCCCACCAATTTGGCCCAGGTTAAGCAAGTAATACAGGGAAATGAAGAGACACCCTCAGCCTTCTTATAAAGGCTCAAGGATGCTTATAGGATGTATACCCCCTATGACCCTGAAGATCCAGGGCAAGTTACAAGTGTATCCATGTCTTTCATTTGGCTGTCTAGTCCGGATATTAGAAGCAAATTACAGAGGCTCGACGGTCTCCAGGGGTATACTATACAAGACTTACTAAAAGAGGCAGAGAAGATTTTCAATAAGAGAGAGACTCCAGAAGAAAAAGAGGAAAGATTATGGCAGAGAATGAAAGATCGGGAGGATGAAAGAGACAAAAGGAGAAAAAAAGAATTAACTAGGGTGTTGGCCACCGTGGTTCAGGGACAGAATAGAGAGGGAGACAGGAAGGGAGAACGACTTAGGGCCAAGGTGGACAGAGACCAATGCGCCTATTGTAGAGAACGAGGACACTGGATTAAGGATTGCCCCAGGAGGAACAAAGGACCTAGGAAGCCCAGGCCCCAAACCTCCCTCCTCACCTTAGAGGATTAGGGAACTCAGGGCCAGGAGCCCCCCCTGAGCCCAGGATAATTCTTGATGTCAGGGGGCAACCAATCACCTTCCTAGTAGACACCAGGGCCCAGCATTCAGTCCTGACCCAGACTTCAGGGCCACACAGCGAACGGTCTGCTTGGGTCCAAGGAGCCACTGGTGGCAAGAGATATCGATGGACAACCAATCGGAAGGTTCAGCTGGCTACCAGTAAGGTGACACATTCCTTTCTGCATGTTCCAGACTGTCCCTATCCCTTGTTGGGTAGGGACCTCCTCACCAAGCTAAGGGCCCAAATTCATTTCGAGGACACAGGGGCTAAGATAACGGGCCCAGATGGAGGTCCCCTCCAAATTTTGACCCTCCAGCTGGAGGATGAATATAGACTTTATGAGCCCCCAGGGCAACAGACAATTGACATGGACCCTTGGCTCAATGACTTTCCATTGGCATGGGCAGAGACCAGGGGAATGGGATGGCTTTATAACAACCTTTACTTATCATTCAATTGAAGACAACAGCTACTCCTGTTTCAATCAAGCAGTACCCCATGTCCCATGAAGCATATCAAGGCATAAGGCTCCACATAAAAAGACTGCTGGATCAGGGCATTCTCACTCCCTGCCAGTCACCATGGAATACCCCCTTTTACCAGTAAAGAAACCGGGGACTGGGGACTACTGGCCAATGCAGGATTTGAGGGAGGTCAACAAAAGGGTGGAGGACATACACCCCACGGTCCCCAACCCCTACAACTTATTGAGCACTCTGCCACCATCCTACATTTGGTATACCGTATTAGACTTAAAGGATGCCCTCTTCTGCTTGCGGCTGCATCCGGAGAGCCAGTCCCTTTTTGCCTTTGAATGGAAGGACCCAGATCTTGGACTTTTGGGTCAATTGACCTGGACACAGCTCCCCCAGGGGTTCAAGAACAGCCTGACCCTCTTTGATGAGGCCTTACACCGGGACCTGGCAGATTTCCGGGTTCAGTACCCTGCCCTGACATTGAGCCAATACGTAGATGACCTTCTTCCGGCGGCCGCTTCAGAGAAAGAATGTCAGGAGGGTACAAAGGCCCTCCTACAGACATTGGGACAAGCAGGATATCGGGCATCAGCCAGGAAGGCTCGGATATGCCAGAAGCAAGTCATTTACCTAGATTATCAATTAAAAGATGGACAGAGATGGCTGACCGAGGCACGCAAACAGACTGTCACTAACATTCCTGCCCCCCGGAAACCCCGCCAGCTGAAAGAGTTCCTGGGAACAGTGGGATACTGCCACCTCTGGATCCCAGGGTTTGCAGAGATGGCTGCACCCTTGTATCCATTAACTAAACAAGGAACAATGTTTGATTGGGGACTGATGAATGGCCAAGCCTGCGCTCAGTTAAACGCAGGCAGAACCAAGCTTGGTCCAGGAGTTCGGGCACGGGGTCATCGTCCCGGAGTACATTGGGAGATCAACTTTACAGAGGTCAAGCCAGGTCTCTATGGCTACAGATACCTCTTGGTGTTCATAGACACTTTTTCAGGATGGGTGGAAGCCTTTCCCACCAAACACGAAACCGCAAAGGTGGTGACCAAAAAGCTCTTGGAAGAAATCTTTCCCAGGTACGGAATGCCTCAAGTCTTAGGCACCGATAATGGGCCCGCCTTCGTCTCCCAGGTAAGTCAGTTGGTGGCCAAACTCCTAGGGGTCGAATGAAAATTACATTGTGCGTATAGACCCCAAAGTTCAGGGCAGGTAGAACGCATGAAGAGAACAATTAAGGAGACCTTATCCAAATTAACGCTTGCAACTGGCACTAGAGACTGGGTGCTCCTCTTACCACTGGCCCTGTACAGGGCCCGCAACACTCCAGGGCCTCATGGACTGACACCTTTTGAAATTCTATATGGAGCTCCTCCCCCATTTATAAATTTCTTTGATTCAAACACTGCCGATTTTGCTGACAGTCCTTCTCTGGAAGCCCATTTACAGGCTTTACAGATTGTGCAAAGAGAGGTTTGGAAGCCACTCGCCGCTGCTTACCGAGACCAAATGAACAAGCCGGTGGTACTGCATCCCTTCCAGATAGGAGATACTGTTTGGGTCCGCAGACACCAGACCAAAAACTTGGAACCTCGGTGGAAAGGCCCTTACACTGTCCTTCTGACCACCCCAACGGCACTGAAGGTTGACGGCATCACAGCCTGGATCCACGCCTCACACGTTAAGGCCGCTCATACAGCTGAGAAAGCAGAGCCAGCCACGACCCCAGCATGGAGAAGCCAACACACTCAAAACCCCTTAAAGATAAGGCTTACCCGTGGGGCCCTTTGACCATTATATGGGCCCTACTAAGACTGGGGATGGTGACACAAGAAAATAGCCCGCACCAGGTTTTCAATGTAACCTGGAGGTGGGAGGCATCACTATGGGGGGGTAGCGGCAGGGGTGGGCACAGGGACCACCGCTCTTATGGAGATCAGCCAATTTAGACAACTTCAGGCATCCATGCATACTGATATCAAGGCACTGGAAGAATCGGTTAACACACTCAAAAAGTCATTAACCTCCCTCTCAGAGGTAGTCCTACAAAACAGGAGGGGGCTAGACATATTGTTTTTGTGAGAGGGAGGGTTATGCGCAGCACTCAAAGAGGAATGCTGCTTCTATGCGGACCACACTGGGCTGGTGAGAGACAATATGACAAAGCTTAGAGAGAGGATAAGACAGAGACAAAAGATGTTCGAATCACAACAAGAATGGTTCGAAGGATGGTTTAATAAATCTCCCTGGTTTACAACTCTATTGTCTTATTTGATGGGTCCCTTGATTATCCTCCTTCTGATACTCCTGTTTGGGCCCTGCATCTTAAACCGCCTGGTCCAGTTTATAAAAGACAGGCTGTCAGTCATTCAGGCCCTAGTACTGACCCATCAGTATCACATGTTACCACAAGAAACTGAGGTTCTGTAATTGATTTGAGTAAAAGATTTAACTCAATAATAAAAAGAAAAAGGGGGAAATGAAAGACCCTACAGACCCCCTCCTCAAAACCCACAGCTAGCATGCTCCCAGGGGAA
>NW_004949098.1:15206956-15212126 GCF_000317375.1 Microtus ochrogaster
TTTTGGTTCCCATGGTTAATCAATAAATCCGCCTGCAAAAACGAGCACAGGCTGCTCGAGGACAAGTGTCCCTGAACCCCGAGAAGCGGTGCTAATGGCGGAAATCGACCCGAGCCTGGCGACCGACAGGGGAGAACCCTGGCCAGGAGGGGAAGAATAGCCCTTGGGGCTGACCGTGCAGCCGAGAGGTGCCCGTCCCGTGACGAGCCCGCACATGAAAGAGAGAGAGAGAGAAAGGAAGACGAAAAAGGCAGATGAGGCCAGGAACACCGAATTCCTGGCGGGCCAGGAACACCGAATTCCTGGCGGGAAGTTGGGGACAGCGAATCCCCAACCCGCAGACGGAGCTATGGTCAACCAAGGAAAAAGGGGGGGGTAGGCAACTCAACCCAGAACGCGCTAGAGAAAGCTGGCCAGGCGTTCCCTAGGGCAGGACGGGGAGAGGCCAACGGGGATAAACTCAAGAATCAGTTGGTTGTGGGCAGGTGGCTGTGGGCAGGTCCCCGGTTGTAGACTTTGTTCCCAGGAAAGAGGTCTCCGGCACTCCGGGAGGCGCGCCCCAGGCCCGAAGGCCGGGCCTCAGATGGAAGGCCCGGGACAAGAAGTCCCCCGATCACGGCACCAGTTTGTTCTTCTTAAAAAATAATAAAAGGGGCAGGGCAGGGGGTGTTCTTCTTGAACACGGGGCACAGGACAGACACGCACGGCGGAACAAACACAGACATGACACGGCGGCTCCCACGTGGGTCCACTTTAATGGGGGAGGGGAAACACAAAAAGACGAAGGATGTGGGACACACGAGGAAAAGGCAGGACGAGAAGAAGGGGCCTCGTGTGGCCCTGCCTTTTAACGGGTGGCACCAGGGAATCTGGGAAGAATATCCCATACCTGCGCGCAGGTGCGCGCACAGGCAACCATAGTCCAGGAGGAGTCTGGGAGTTGTAGTTTTTCAAAAGAACAACAGTAACTCTCCTAAACTCCTCATATACCATGCTGAAAGACCCTACAGACCCCCTCCTCAAAACTTGCAGCTAGCATGCTCCTGGGGGAACGTCCTGTTTGCTTTCGTTAGAACATCCCATGTGCTTGAGAGAGCAGGATGTCTATGAGATAGGAAGACTGCAAGGCAGGATATCAATAAGATAGGACATCAACAAAGCAGGTTGACTGCAAAACAGGATATCTATAAGATAGGAACAGAGAGGAAACCATTCATGCCCCCCGCCTCATTCCAATAACCACGCTTTTTTTCTGTAAGCTTGCTTTTTGCTCTTCCCTATAAAAAGCCTGCCCTCCAGTCGGGAGGCGTGCAAGTTTTCCAAGAGATCTTGCCGCCTGCAGCTATCTGTGTCTACTTAATAAACCTCTTGCAATTTGCATCTGTGTGGTCTCGGCCTATTCCTTGGCGTTGGGGAGGTCTCCTCCCGACAAAAGGTCCTCGTCGAGGGTCTTTCAATGCAACCAATTTGGAATCTGGTGTTCCTTCAAGGTTCAGTGGCAGTGGATCTGGAACAGATTTTATTCTCACCATTAGCAGCCTGTGGCCTGAAGATGTAGCTTCTTATTACTGTCAACAGTAAAAAAATATCACATAGTAATACAAACCATGACATAATCTCCTGAAGGATGTAGCAGAGTCACCAGCTGGCTCTGTTACTGTTTCCATCTGCTAATATATTTTTGCAAAGGCAATCAGACTGAGAAAGTAGCAGTGACATTAGGGTACAGCTGTCTATAGAGTTTCCTTTGCCCCACATATCTTTCTTCCTCTTTAGTATCAGCAGCACAGTTTTTTTTTAAAGAAACGCTCATGTGTTTAAGATCAATATATTGGGATTAATATAGAAAATAAAAAAATTCTTTAGAGATCCTTAGGAGCTATTTTCATGTCTCAAATTATCATCAGAATTACAGGCTCTGGATGTCTTGTTAGTTGCCTACTTTGAGACTGAAATATCCCTTAAAGCTGGAATATTAAGTAATTGTTTCTCAATTTTTTACAATATCTTTGGAATTTGGAAAACTTTTGTGTTCATACCAGGTAGAAGATTCAGTTCACTGATCCAGATTGCTCTTCAACAGTTTACAGCAGGCAGATCCTGATAAGTATATTGTCCACATCCATTCATACTCCTGTCGATGTCTTCATCACACTATGCTCACTGAATAACCCCAGCATGACTCTCTGCACATTATAAATTGTAAATGCTGAAAACATGAGCCAAAATAAATATATCATTTTTCACATTTCATCTATGAGGTATTTGTCACCATTGCTCAAAAACAGCTAATAAAAGAGGTTGATTGTTGTCGTATGGTGCCAGCATGGACCATAAATTATTTCTCTGGACCAGTCAGAGAGGCATAGGAAATAATTGAGACAACTCACATGGTTTTATCAGGAGGTAGATTTCAGGGATCCCTCATGAAATCCTGATTGGACATCCTGAAAATCCTTTGCTTATTCTGCAAAACAACTATTATACCAACATATAAACTGAGGGGGAAATTCATTAGCATTATTTCCTAGGTAATTGGGAGAATGATTGTGGTCAGGTCCAGACCTCTGTCCACATCTTTCTATGCCCATTTTGTCTTTCTGTCTTCCTGTTTTGTATGCCAGCTCTGTCACATAGGCTGAATTAACATCTCTATCCCAGGCAATCTCCAAATTACAAAGAGTGAGTAGAACAACATTAGCATATCCTGTCCCTGGTGACAACCTGTCTGTAAATGCTAAGTGACCACATCCTGGGCAGCAACAAACTGTTGCCTGAGAGTCTAGTCACTATACCATGTATAAATATGGACTTACAGTTTGTTATTTAAAAGAAGTTGATGCTAGAAATAGGGGATTTTCTGATGCTTCTTCAGAGTACATCTTCCCCCAAACAGATGCTGCAGTGCCTGCTCTCCTAGAGAACTTGGAATTATATAATCAACAATTAAGTCAGAAAAACAAAGCTGTTACATAAAATGATATTTTTGTAAAGTAACCCATAGAAAACTTCTAAATGCTGAGATTTATAATTCTGGTTGGAAGGAGATGAGGGATCTGCCATATATCACAAGAGTGAGTTTATAATATTTTGGTATGACAAGTATATAGTCAGTTGACCCAATTCAAAACGCATTTGAAGATTAATGGAAAAGTATGCTGATGCCCAATTAGTATTTGAATATTTGTTTGGAGAAATCTTGAAAGAGGTCATTGGTGGGAAACTTAGTAAAATGAGAAAGGTATGGACAACACATTCTTATCTTTTTCTCAGATGATTCCAGTTGCTATAGTTATTTAACTTATAGGAATGCAAATCTTTTAAAAAAAAGTAAGATCTGAGAGTGTCAAAAGTGTACTTAATGATATATGTAACATTTTAAAGTGGCAGGGATATTCATGTTTATGACCTAATGTGGTTTGATTGTAAAGATAATATGCTAGACACAACTTCTCTACTGTGGTAGCATTAAGAGTTGGGTCAATCTTTAAATAGTGTGTTGTACTGAAATGCAGATACAACATTTGGTATTACTATATGAAAATGATATTGTGACTTTTCTGTGATCCCATTAATAGGAAGCACAGAATAAACTACATGTATCTCGACATACTCCTGCCTCTGCCTATAGCTGTTTATAATTTTTCTTTCTATTACTGTAGTAAAATACAAATGGCAATGTACACAGTTAAGAAAAGGTTGCTTGGCTCTGAGAATTAGAGCCTGAGTCTACAAAATTTAGTCTTATCTTACGAGCCATTGTTGGCAAAACTTTGAAAACAACATCATTTTGAATGACAACATGCTGGATTCTTCTCAAAACAAAATGATCATATTATATTGGAGAAAGATACGGACACCTGAGGGAGGATTGATTATTCCTGGGCCCAAGAAAACCACCTGAAAAGCAGAGTTTTATCTGTGAAAACCCAATGTAAAGCTTCTCAGGAGCCACCTATATTGCTTTTGTTGCATTTACGATGTGCTTAGTTTTCTCCATGTGTGGAATGGAAAATGTAAGATCTCTAAGCTTTCCCATACAGTACTTCTCCTTCCCAGGTTCTTGAAACCATCGACATTGGTATGTCATGATATTCCTCCTCAATTCATGAGTCTTCCATAGAAACCTGTTTTGTCACTCTAGGCTCCTAATGAAACATGCTCAGCATTCACTCCAACATAGAGAGGAGCTCAGAACCTGGTAACTACTGCTGAAAATATTCTACATGGACACAAACTGTTCAACTATGAACATGAATCCTGTTTTTTTTGTTCTTCCAGGAGGAAGACTTTACCAGAATCTTTGCCATTGATGACTGTGTTTCCTTAGAAGCTGGAACACATTCTGTGCATATAGAATATGGCAAGAGCATAAGATAGCTAACAGTCAAATAGGCAGATGTTAGGTTCTCCAGTTCTGAAGGAAGACAAAGGCTATTTTGAGAAGAAACGAAGGGCAGAACCAGTGAGGCAATAAACAATTTTCAGAGTTAGGTATGTGTAAATGCAAGCTCATTCCATCTTAATGAGAAATGGGAAAGCTCCTGATCTTATATGTCTTTAATGGAACTAATTGGGCAGAGCCTTGATGAATGCTGAGTGAGCCAAGCTGGATGATGATCAGTGCCTTCCTTATTATTGTCAGATCCTTATGGGTTTTTTTCTTTTCTCTCTTTCCTTCTTTTTTATTCCCCTTTTTACTTCTTTTCTTTCTTTCTCTCTTTTTCTCTCTCATTTTCTCTCTTTATCTTTCTCTCTCTTTTCCTTTTTTTTTTCTTTTCATGTCCCTCCCAATAGGAGCACTGAATCAAACCTAGCAGCAAGGAATACTGTACTTAATAAATCCATCCAATTACAGAAGTGAATTAGATTTCATCATAGTTTTGGAATTGTATGAGAAGGACAGTCAAGGTCTGCAGTAGAATTATAACTACAATGCATTAACAGGACCAGAATATATATCAAAAAAATTTCACACTACTATTCATGGGAGATTCTTTTTTTTTATTGATTTTTTTTTATTAAGAAAAAAAAAATTCTGCCTCCTCCCAGCCTCCCACTCCTCCCACCCTCCCTCCTCCTCTCCACCTCCCTCTCGAGTCTGAAGAGCAGTCAGGGTTCCCTGCCCTGTGGAAAGTCCTCCCCCCTCCATCCTGGTCTAGGAAGGTGA
>NW_004949098.1:15213612-15234342 GCF_000317375.1 Microtus ochrogaster
AGCTTCTCAGTTTCAGTAGGTCCCATTTATTCAATGTTGCCCTTAATGTCTGTGCTGCTGGGGTTATACCTAGGAAGCAATCGCCTGTGCCCATAGGTTGTAGAGTATGTCCCTCTTTCTCTTCTATCAGGTTCAATGTGTTTAGATTGACATATTTTACCTAGTTTTGGTTTTTTGAGACAGGGCTTCTCTACATAGCTTTGTCTACCTTGGAATTCACTATATAGATAAGGCTGGACTCAAACTCAGAGATTTGCCTGCCTCTTCTTCCCATGTGCTGGAAGTAAAGGCATATATCACCACTTTCCAGCTACACTGACATGTATTAGGCCACAGAAAAAAAATGCATTCTCCACAGATTAACTTGTACAGCTCTTGTTTTCTTGGGCACTGTGGGACCCCTGGGATTGAGCTGAATCCTTGATATGGGAATAGGCTATACTACCACTATGGCCTGTCTACCTTAGCCACTGCTAATTTGCAAGTGTTAACTATACTCCCTAGGGCTCTAAAGACTTTTTAATGGCTTGGTCAAATTGTTTGTAGGACTCAGTCCCAGCCAGAAAAAACAGGGACAAGATTAATCTTGCTCTACCACAGGACTCCTAATGCTCTGATGTTTCAGGTAAGAAAGGATAGCATAGGGAAATGATGCATTTCAATAATTTAAATATTGTTTGAGTTTTCAGGGTTTACCCATATGTATTTGTTGTATGTTGCCCTTTCCAGTGTTAAATGTGACATCCTGATGACCAGTTCTTTATGTTCCCTGTCAGCAACTCTGGACACAGAGTCCCCATCACTATCCAGGCCTTGTTTGTTATCAAAAGACACTAAGAGTGTCTAAGCTTCTCATCTATAAGGAAAAAAAATGTTTAATCTGGCATGAAAGGCATGTTCAGTGGTAGTACATCAGGGGAAGACTATACTCCAACAATCAGCAGCCAGAAATTCTGAGAACTTTGCATGAGATCATCCGTTTAAGAGTGATGAACTAGACATGAGCCTCATCCCCAACCCAGAAGCTTTCTCCTCTTGACAACTTCTCACAAAGCAAATTCAATTTTCTCCGATGCAGTCTTACTGTGTGTATAAATCACAATTATGAATTGGCCTCAACCCAAGCAGTAGATGGACAACACAAAAAAACTTCAAAGGTACTTTGGAGATATTCTGTTTGATTATGCTTTGTTTTTGGCATTTTTGGTTTTTTTTGTGTTTTTTGCTTGTTTTTGTGTGTCCTCATTAGGATTTTCTTCATTTGAAGAGGCACTGGGAACTCAGCATTACGTATAAAGGAAAACATTTAGTTGGTTTTGCTTACAGTATCAGAGTTTAGTCATGGCCGAAAGTATGGCAACATGCAGGCAGGCATGGTGCTGGAGAAGGGATTGAGAGTTTTATATTGTGATCCTCAGGCAGTCAAAGAAATTTGTCTGATTTCTGATGAGAGTGAAAAGGAAGGTGTGAAGTTGGAGGGGGAACTGTCTGAGAGAATATTTCTATAATAGATGTATGTGTCATACCATAAACATTTCTTGGAAGAGGATATGACAGGCCAAGGTGCCCATTTGTTCTTCCCAGGGCTTCAGTCTGCTAATTTAACAGATAGAGCAAGGCTTTTTGCTTTTTTACCTAAGTGACATTTACTTATTTGACAATGAGCAGAATGTTTTAGGTGTCTAAGTCCCAGAGGTTATTTAATTGTAACACAGAGAAGAGTGTCTTCAGTAGAGCAACTGTGAAAAGTTATATAAATAGTAAAACTGTTAGAGTCCTCACATGTACATACTGACATGTAAATACTTGACAATGAAAATATAATGGTGATGTGGAGGTATGAGGGTTCACAAAAGGACAAAGAAGTGTTAGGGAGGGAGGAAGAGAGTCAGACTAGTTGGAGGTTACAGGGATTATTAAGGCAAACAGAGGGTGAGGAAGAATTCTTTTTGTTAGAAAACTCCATAATGATTTTGGATCCATGATATGGTGATTTAAAATTAAAATGATAAACAAATATAAAAACAAAACTGTAGGAGAAAAACAAAAATAAAAACAAATTAAAAATAAATAATAAGATAAAATATAAAAAGAAAAGATATAAGGGAAATATAACTGGGTTTCTAAGATTTTTAGGAGGATTCGGGTGAAAAGCCCCAAGAATCTCCTCTGTCTAAAAAAGCTGTTATTTGTCATAAAAGCATGACAAATCTCAGAACATCCCGAAGAGATTTGAGTATTCTGAATCTGCATCTTGGAATTCATATAATGTCAAGGGCTGCCACAACAAAAATACTTCTTACAGAGTGGGTCCTTAGGAATTTTAGAAATATAAGTAAAGAATATGAAGAGAAATAAAAAATAATAAGACAGAAAACATAAAAGAATATCAGGAGGGTATTCCAGTGATTACTGAAAGCCACCCATGTTAATTTTTACACAGCTTTTATACTCAATGTAAACTGGGAGAGAATGTAGCAATAGACTTGATTAACATGATACACTCTAAGATGTCAAACCATTAGAATTCTGTTGTCTAGGTAGTGAAGGTGTTCTAGATCTCCTCTGCTGAGGACAGCCTTTCCCCAGATGACCTTATAGTTACAGAAGATGAGCAGAAGTACACTTACATACCCTGACTACCTGTCAGGTTGGCATGGAGCTATGTTAAACTCAAAAGAACCAAGGAATAACATTCTGAGTTGTGACTTGCAACTATGCTTGTCAATCACCAAACTCTCTGACCTTCAGACAAGGTGGAAATGGGCCTGCATTTTTCAGTCTCCATAATATAACAGTAGAAAATACTTTAAATATTCTAAAAAGGATTGATTTGCTATGAAAAAAACTGATAACTGGTTAATAAGTGAGCTGATTTAAAAACCGAATATACCTGAAGTTCATGTTTTGTATATGTGATTTTATACTTCTGACAATGTTTTGGGAGCTTCAGAAAAATTTATTGTTTCGTCCATATTGGGAAAAACAATTCTTGGGGGTAGTCCCTTGACTTCTTATTATCTTTGGGAATTTTTATTCTTGCTTTTTGGTTCAAGCTCAACATGATGTAACTGAGGTGCTTTAAACCTCTCTATTACTAATGATGAATTGGAAAGTAACATATATAACTCTTTCACTATTTGGATATGTTTTATTCCAAGAACATTGAAAATTATTTCATATTAATGATTTCAGATTTTAAAAATTATTTTTATAAGTGTTTTTCCTACATGTATATAATTTGGAAACCATGTGTGTGCCTGGTGCCAAAAGATGTTAGATGTGGTTATTAAAGTCTTTGACACTGTAGTTAGGGATAATTGTGAACCAATTCGTGGGGGCCAGGAACCAAGTCTTAATCCTTGGCAAATCAATATGTGCTCTTTACTGCTGTACCAACTGTTTAGCCTCTTAAAATAAGTTTTGAGAATACTGTGGATGGATTTGTTTCTTTGGGTTTTTTAATAAAATGTTTGTTTAAGTATAAATGTAGGTTGCTCCAGCTCCCGTGGTGCAATGGTTAACACTCTAGTCTAATTTCAGCAATCCAAGTTTGTATATCTCTGTGAAACCTTTGCCTTAAGGAAGAGACATGGGCAGTCATCCTCACCAGCTCAGACCATTAAACCCAAAATAAATGGCCTGTCCATGCCAGAGGCATGTTTCCCTTCATAAATGTAGATTTTTAACAGCTTTTTAAACTTTGTGTTCTGCCACATTCTTGAAATTTTTGGTTAGATTGAACAGTTTTGGGGTTGACACTGTAGGATCTCTTATGTATAAAAGCACATTGTCTACGAATATATTTTTACTCATCATTTCCTTAGTAATTGTTCATCACTACTCTCTATTCGTCCACAATGTCCTAGAAGAAAAACAGAATCTGAAAACAACTCAAATGTATCTCCTCTATACATATCATAAATGAAATAGCCATAAATATCATTAATATCTTTGAGTAACTCTAATCATACAAATTGAAAACCTGTACAACAAGAACTTTAAATCTCTGAAGGAAGAAATTTAAGCCATCAGAAAATTGAAAGATTTCCTATTCTCTTGTAAAGACAGCACCAATCATAGCAAAATTGACAATGTTACTGAAAGCAATCTACAGATCTAATGCAAATGTCCATTAAACTTGTAACAAAATTCTTTAGACTTTGAAAAAACAAACCTCAACCTTATGAGAAAAGACAAAAACTCAGGCTAGCCTAAACAATCTTAAAATCCTGTACAATCAAGGAACTTTTGAATGCAACACAATCTCTGACTTTAAACTTTACTACAGAGACACAATACTGAAACAATCCACCTTGGATATAAATTTACTTGCCTACAAACAGCAGACTTTTGACAAAAGGGCAAAATTGTGAAATGAAAAAGAAGCATTTTAACCTGCTTATCTCAGAGGCTACCTTTATTTAAACCTGGCTTTCTTCTTTCAGTTGAAGCTGCGCTGCAGGGCAGGGGGTAGATCACAGGCTCACTTTGTTAAGACTAGCTTCCTGAGCTCTGGTGGGTGGATTTTTAACTATTTTTTTATTTTAACTTGTGAATCTAAGAGAATTTCTGAATCCTCTCCTCTGTTCTATAGACTGTGTGAGGTTAAATTTGCTCTCTAACTTACTTTTGCTCCCCCTTGCCTTTTACTTAGAGGTGGGTTAGATTAACTGGCTACTGTGAGCACGTGGCACCTCAGTCTCTGCAACTTGGTGATTCTTAGACCAAAGTAATTTTTCCTTTACCTTTCCTATTCATTTAGTAAGCAATAAAAGTTGCAATTCTGCGTCTATCAGGCTTACAGATGCTCAATAACTCTGGCATTGTTCTGCTCCAGTTTAACTTAGTTACCAAAATATATAACTGAATAATTTTTCCTTATCCCACATCTAACTTATTTACAAATTTTTACTCCCAATTTAAATTTTGTCCCACTTTTCTACATTTCTTTCTCTATTTTACATCTCTAGTTCTGAGCGCTCACTACTCACGCATCCACCGATTTCTTCTTATGGGTTCCTCACGTCTGGTCACTTCTTCCTTGCTTTTTGGGGAGCGCCGATTAGCCTCATGTTCTCCCCCATCCATTCTCTGGTTTCTCTTGGGGTTCAGCAGACAGCATTCACGGACTTCCATCGTCTTGTTCGTTAGCACCGCGTTCCTTTTCGTACTTCTTGCTCCGTCCTTTGTCTCAGCGGTTCCGTGGTCAGATCCAGTTGTCTTTAATCTTGGGGTTCAGTGGTCAGCCCCACGTTGGGCGCCAATTATGTCGTGGCCCGTGAGGGACCAACATAAATTCTCTAATTCCCTAACCCGGCAGGAACGGAGTCGCGAGGAAAAGAACCGACACAGCCTACACCGTCATCATGGAAAAGGCCAGATTTCTCGTTTATTGTCCAAACATTTTATATACCCACACCAAATTGAGCAGGGAGGGGGAAAACATATTACACCATCACCTAGGCAACCAGGCGCCTGGGCTTGAGTCACATCCGCATCTGGCAGTCAGGTAGGCCCTGAATTAGCATCTCTATAAGACATCCTTCCTAATTACAAAAGGAAGGAAGCACCAAATACCTGAACTCTTAATTTATCAGCTTCAGTCAAACATCTCTTCTCAGGTAATCCACATTTTAACAAAAGAAGCTAGGAGCAGGCATCCTGGCTTTTGTTAAGGGCAGAGACAGCTTGTCTGCAGAGCTAGGTAATCAGCTCGGACCGGGCTAATGGCTTTTATGCCATATCAAAATATGGGCCCACAGGTTTGTATTTTAATTAATACATTTATCTCTCCATTTTCTTTCTTTGAATCCTCCCTACAACCACCTTTATTCTTTTTCAAATCCATGGTTTATTTTTCATTACAGTTTTGTCATTTTTTGTTACAGGGTTTCTCTGTCGCTTTTGAGACTCTCCTCCACTAGCTCTTGTAGACCATGCTGGCTGCAAACTCACAGACATCTGCCTGCCTCAGCCTCCCAAGTGCTGGGATTACAGGCATGTACCACCACTGACAGTTACGTTATCATTTTATGTATGTAGGCATTGTGGATACGTAAACATCCATAAATACAAACTGATAAATCCATTTAATTTTACTTGTATGTATGTGTTTAGGGCTGATCATTTGGCCACGGGAAATCAATTGGTGTGCTCTTTTTTTGGGAGTAGTACCTCTAATTGTGCCAGCATTTCTCTATATCTTTAATTCTTTGAGGAGAACTAGGGCCTCGTGGACTTTCTATATTCAGTTTGGCATGTTCTTGGTGTCTTCCCTGTTCAGTTCATATTTGGTTAATAATGTTGGTGATACCTTACATGTATTTCTTATGGAATTACCAAGAGGAAAAATCTCACATCAGACTCTGTGATCTTATGTCTCTCACAATCTCTTCACCAGCATTTACAGAAATGTTTCCTGAGCCTTGTGTATTGGAGTGCTGTGTTGATGTCTCCACCGAGCCCCACAACTTGCCATACAGCTTCTTGCTCATAATGATTCTCACAAAAGTTACGGAATACCTCTTGAATATGTTATTTGTCAGGAAGACCAGAATCTCTTATACTTAAAACATCCATTTTGGTAATCAATGTAATTTTACTTATTTATGACCACTCACCTATACAGAAATTACTTATATTAAGAGTATCCAAGGTCATGGATTTTCTTCCTTTCCATTTGTGCATATAAATTTCCTTCCTAGATTCAGGAATTGTATCTAGGATTATATCTATACTGAATGTTCTTCTGAGACTTCTGATTTTTTAACAAGAGTTAACAAGAGTTGCTATCTTTAAAATATGAGTTTCTCTCAGAATTGTCATTCATTGTTCTTGAATGTACAATTGTTCCCAAACTTGGAAATACTGTGAGCACCAGGTATTTCAGATAACAATGAGATATGCCTTTTAGTTTAGTTTTATGGCAGAGTGATATCAGCTGTTTGTTAAGAGAAGCATATAAGACAATGAAGCTAGAAGCCACACAAGGGGATTTAGAATCATAATGTGATTCAGAATATGTATATATCAATTAAATAATGCCCTTAGTGTGAGTTTTTATGGTAGGGGTATAGAGTTTTAAAGCATAGACAACCATTCTGTAACTGATAGAAATCAGGCATGGTTAAAATGAGATCCATTCACTACCAGATAACCATGAGAAACACAAGACATGTGTTAGAAAGAATAGGAACGTGGACATATTAAGAAAATGATTAACCTGAAAATCAATGACAAGCATGACCCTAAATTATGTGGTAATGGCATTTTATTTGAGGGAGTCATCAAAATGACTACAAGAGAGATTAAAATGAATGCACAATGCTTTAATTCTGTCCACTAATACTGGAAGAAATATTAAATATATGATGCTTTGAAATATAATTTTTTTTATTTTTTCCATTGAACCACTGTATATAGGAGCATATCTGGGTATGTAAATTTATGTATGTATGTTTGTACCTCCAGACTCTAAAATTTAAGACTAGATTATAATAACATTGTAGTATGAGGGGAGCAGGCAGCATCCTGCTACCCAGCTAGCGTATACCCAAAATAACCACATAAAAATTGTATTAATTTAATTACTGCCTGGCCCATTAT
Organism: Microtus ochrogaster; assembly: GCF_000317375.1. Classification (NCBI taxonomy): domain Eukaryota; kingdom Metazoa; phylum Chordata; class Mammalia; order Rodentia; family Cricetidae; genus Microtus; species Microtus ochrogaster. The sequence continues at coordinate 15,221,221 of NW_004949098.1, forward strand.
TTTTAGCCTCTTATTGGCCAACTCTCACATCTTCTTCTAACCAATATTTAATCATCTGTGTAGCACCATGAGATCGAGGTCATGGCTTACCAAGGAAGATTCTAACCTATGACCATCTCAGGCTGGAGCTGATATGGCTTCTGCCACATTTTTCTTCTTCCCATCCTTCCATTCTGTCTACTCTGCCCACCTAAGGGCTGTCCTATCAAAACATCAAGGCAGTCTTTTTATTTAATCAATGAAAGCAGCACAAATACAGAAGAATCTCCTACACCATAACATCTCAATCTATTTCTTAGGTAGTAGAATGAAGTCCATTTGTCATAATTTGAACATTTGACAGCTTTCTTATTTTAATGCTTATTTGGGAGGCACACTTATTCCCACAGTACGTCATATTATAAAAGAATGCATTAAGATACTATCAGAATATCCACTGATCTAAAAAGTGATTGAGAATTCTGCTTTCATTGTGTAGATCTTTCCCTAGAAACACATAGAGCCTCTGACGAACGACTCGTCTGTGTATCATGAGGGCCTGCTTGTTGGGGATTCTGTTGTGCCTAGTTCCCTCAGGCATTTAGTCCCAATGAAAATTACACAGAGGTCTCCATAAGTTATAAACTTATTGGCCCATTAACTCAGGCTTTTTATTAGCTCTTATAACTTATATAGCCCATTATTCTGGTCTATGTTAGCCACATGGCTTGGTTCCTTTTTTATCAGGGCAGGTCATATCTTCCTTCTTTGGTGTCTGGACAGGACTCCTGTAGGGATAATCCCAGCCCATTAGGGGACGTGTTCGCCTCAGGCTAATGTTTACATATAAATATGGCGAGCATGAGCCCTCCACCCCTTCTGCCTTCCTTTTCTCCATGGGAACCTATGGTTCTATAAGTCTATTTCCCCATTAAAGCTGTATATATTATTACAATCTGTCTACATTCATTTATGCCCTTACACTTGGCACCCAACGTGGGGCCATTTTTTGCCTTGCCTCGAGTGGCTCGGGGACATAGGCTTAAATTTTAGTTTGAGAGAGCTACACGTCCCAATCTCGTAGCCCTCTCACTGGGTCCTAAAAACACAGCACGCTCCCAGGTGCCTTTTGTTAGTTTGTGACTTGGGCCCCAGTGCCGAGTCCGTTCCGGCCCACCCGCCGGACCTACTCACCCGAGCACTTTAACCCCTCCCTGCCTGCCTTGACTAAGTCTGCAGCAGAATCCCGCTGCCTAAATTAGCAGAAGCTCAGGTACCTGCGGTTTTGCAGCACCAGGGCAGTTCCCCATTTGTGCCGCCAGAGCCGCTACAATAGCAGATTTGGTCTGATACAGAGGGACTGCTTCCACGACCACTCTAACTCCTCAGGCAGAACAATCCACATCTAATTCAATCCGGGCTTGGCTCTGCCAGGCTTCCTGGCCCTCCCCCCAACTGCTATTTAACTTTTGGTTTTGAGTTAATTGTTTAAGACCGGCTCTGACTTAGGCCACATGGACTCAGATACATTTCTTTTGCCACCACAGGCAGGAAAATGTCATTACAGGTAAATAATTTTCTTTTATAAATAAAAATAAATACTGATTTGAATAAAAATGTCTAAAAATGTTACCATTTAAGATTTTAACAGATTTTTGACTGTACCATGTGGGAGATTTTACAAGAGGTGTCTGTCACCCCACATCTATGGATCTTTCTGGGATTTATAGTTTTCCTTGGTACTATATGGTTTAATAATAAAAATATAATAAAGTCTTTACAAAACAAACCCAGGACTTTTAAGACAGAGATTAAACACTTAAAAACAATTGAAAATGACAGCAATCTTCTCAAAAATCAGTTTAAAGTAAAATGGCCTTTAATCTAACCTAAAATCTTCTTAATCTAACCTAGAACTCTGTGCCAATGAGACACAATTACTCCTGACAACGCCACTCTACTCCCAAGAAAACATTGAGAACCAAAGACACTCCACTGGGAGCTTGTCTTCTTGGAAGAACTGGCCTTTGGGTTAAAAAAAAGCACATACCTCAACTACTGACAAAGATACAAAATATCCATAAGTGGATAAAACAGGATTGTCTTATCTTGCCAAGACAGGGTATACCTAATCATACTATAAGGACACTTCCTCAACTATGTTCATAGCAACTTTATTTGTAATAGCCAGAACATGGATACAAACTAGATGTTCCTCAACTGAAGAATGGATAAATAAAATATTACACATTTCACAACATAATATTATTTAAATATTAAAAAATGACATCAGGAAATTTGAAGACAAATGATTGAAACTAAGAAAGATCATCTTACATGTTATAATCCAGAGCCAGAAAGACAAACATGATATGTACTTACTCATAGGTGGATATTAGCTGAAAAGTAAAGGAAAACCATGCTACAATTCACAGCCCCAGAGAGGCTAGGTAAGAAGAAAACCCAATGTAGTGGGGGGAACACATCAATCTCCATAGGAAGCAGAAATCGAAGAGAACTCCTGGATGGATTGGGGGTAGTTGGGGATGGAAATTTTAGCAATTGTATTGGTGTCATCAATGAAGAAGAGATGACTGTAAACAGTGGGCCTTAGGCAGCCAGATATAAACATAATGCAAGGGAAATTCCCAAGAATATACAATGACGACCCCAGCTAAAACTCCACACAATAGTGGATTGGTAACGTGAACTGGTCATCTCTTGTAATTAGAGTGGTGACTACCATAATTGTCAACATTTCTTTACCCAGTAACTTATGGAAAAATATGCAGAGACCCACTTTAGGCTGGACTCAAGGAAACCCACTGAAGAAAAAGAGAAAGGATTTTAAGAGCTAGGGGGTCAAGGACTTCACAATAAAACCCACAGAAACAACTAAAATAGCTCATAGGAATTCACAGAGCCTAAACCAACAACCAAGGGGCCTATATGGGACCAACCCAGGCATATATATAACAGTTGTGTAGTTTGTCAATTTGTAGGGATCCTAAAAATAAAAGCCAGTGCTGTCCATAATGCTTTGGCAGGTTCTTGGGAACTTAATGATAAATACATGAATAGGGAAATATAAATGATTAACACTCTTATTGGTACTAAACAAGCATCCATTATAAGAGGATATTCAGGAGTGGAAAAATATTTTTTTCTAATAAATTGTTTTTCATTGATTAAGGTATAATAAAGGTACATATATTCTTCCAATTCCTGATCAACTTAAAAATATTTTTTTCCAATTAACTGCTTCTTGTTTACACTATTTTATAAAGAGTCTCTTACTTTGTACATAAGATCTCTTTCTTGTTTGCTTATTATCCACTTCATTGATTATCAAGTGGTAGTTCAAATTGCTTATCCAAATGGTTTCACTTAAAATTTATGTCACATACATTCTTACTTACATTTTTGGTTTTAGTTCTTTTGATTGCAATGAATTAAATTTGCTGAAAAACATTAAATGACAAGCATAGTATGTATTTTATAAACATAAGGACAATTTTAGTTTCTTTCATAGAATCTGTAACAATCTTAGTCACAAGTTCTTGTTCCCAATAAATTTTTCCGGTTATGGATTTTGTTTTATGAAAGCATACTTAAGTCCAATATTTTGTATTCTCATCATTTTATAGGCCCTAACAATGGGCCTGTTTAATAGGACTCATCATTGTTTAGTGGTTCAGAGGAAAAATAGAAAGTAAGATGTTATTTAACTTTTCCTGTGTTGTTGAGATTTTCTCTGTGTCCTAATGTGTATAATTTATTGGGATGTTTTATGGACTTCTGAGCATGTATATTCATTAGTGTTAAGATGAAATGTTCAGTAGATTGTTCTTATGTCAGTTTTGTTTAATTTTATTTGTTTATTTGGAAATTGCATTCTGGTAATGAGAACACTGCATATTAAATAGTCAAGGGAAGCAATGTTCTGTAGTTCTATGGCATAGATATTGCTAATGCTCATCATCATTAAAAATATTAAACATATTAAAAATATAAAAACTGTGCACAAACTGATCCCAATCCAATGTAGTGTATCCAGAGTACATCAAAAAAAAATTTCCACAAGAAATATCATTATGGAAACTAACCAAAACAATTAACATAGGTGATATTTCTATAATATTAATAGATACCAAACCATAAAACAATAATAATAAAATATAAGGTAAAAACATAATTCTCTGAAAGAAAATCATAATTCATAATCTTAAAATGACTCTTTTTCAATACTTCAGTGAATCTTCAACAAAAATAATGTAACCCAAGATAAAAATAATATGCTACAGAGATACAATGTGCTGTCTTCTTTTGAGACAAACAACATAGTTGACAATTGGGCTACCGTAAGCAACGAAGTTTTTTCTGTCTTTCTCACTGTATGTGGAACATGAGTGACTTAGATGGAGTAATAAACTGCATGAACCTCTGCTTTCTCTCTGCTAACTTTCAGTGTAAGCATGTCTCTGACTCTCACTGATACAGACAGGAACCCAAAGTTCCTGGTTCAAAGCCTCCTAGACAAGGAGCCATGGAGACTTGCCTGGCTTCTGTATGTATCAATTAAAAATGGTGTTACCATAACTGTCTAACTAGAGTCTGTAACTAGACATGCATGAAATAAGGGCTGTCTCTTCATGAGAAATCATCAAGGAAAAGGAAGTCTGGGTCATCACAAACACCACTAATTGAAGCTGAAATAATAAGAGAGTAGGAAATCTTGTGGAAAAATTCATGAGAAACCATTTAAGACTACCTTCATGTTATTTATTTCAACTGAAATCCTTTCATATTTTGGATGAAATGTTTGTCTATATATCCAAAAAAAACCCTCTTTGCACAAAATGTGAAAACATGATTCTAAACTGATTCTTAAAGTAATATAGACCAGCCCTCCAATTATGTCTGGGTCAAAATCTTCCCAGTTTCAGAGACACTGTCCCATCTGACATCACACATTCACTGATCTTAATCTCACAAATGCATTCTGGTAGTCAAGACCTGCCATTTCCCATGTGGGAAGAAATGTCTTAGACCACTGCAACCTATATCTCACCCTTTCCCTGCATTCTCCTTGTCCATTTCCTTTCTGTCTTTACCAGCAATCCAGAGTATTAGCAGCTTCAGGAGCCGAATACATAACTTTGAGAAGGTAATCTTAGGAGACTGAGAAGTATTCAAAGCTTACTGCTTGAGACTCTCTGTAGCTAATGAATAAAACAAGCCTAAGAGGCAATATTAAAACACCAGTGAAAAGAAGAGGAGTGATACTGTGGGTTGCCTGGCAAGTTGGTTTCAGAGACGCATGCTTCTAGTATGCACCATCCTGGCTAGGAAGACATTATGCTTTTCAGTTAAAATTAATGAAATGATGTTCTGCATCTACAAGCTTGAATTTTCTTGTGCTAGCATGAAGCACTCATAATTTTATTTGGCCCTATAAAGAACAGTGACTCTGCATCATGAGACATGAAAAAGCCACTGGAAATGGTGGGCATGCAAGAGCTCCTACTGAAGTCTATGTGATAACATGAACATTTGTGTGATCTACAATGCAATCTTTTCATTCATTTCATTTCATTATTATCAGAAGCTAAACAAGAAAACACCCTCTCTTGGAAGGAAACACTTGTGACTAAAATAAACACAGTGAGGATGAAGCCCTTCCCTCCTTTCTCACCAAGGTCAGAATGAAAGAAGAAAAATTGGCAAAGATGTTCTAATGAACAAGAGCGACCTTCTAGTCCTAATCTGGACAAGGTGATTTAAGATCATACACTAGTCTGAACAGACCATCGGAACCCAGAGGCTTAAATAACACAAATTCATTTTCTTAGTCTATAGGAACCTTAACAGTCCAGTTGAAGTACTAGCAGATTTTCATGATATATGTAGGAATCAGACCCTCAGAGTAGTTAGCTACTCCATGCTTGATTCTCACAGAATCTTTCCTAATACCTGGCATCAGTGACACAGAGATTGTTGTGGACTCTTTTGTTCACATCACTAATAATGTGGGGTTAATTGACACCTGTAGCATTCATCATGAACATCATTCCTTCTTAAATAGTTTTTCCAAATATACTCAGATTGAAGGTAAGAATTCAGCATATATATGAGGAGGCATAATTTAGTTTAAATACATAGACACACACACACACACACACACACACACACACACACACACACACACACTTAGCAATCCAGAGAAGCCAGAGGAGAGAAAGGTTCAAAATTAAGCTACTATTTCCAACAGTAAAGTACAAAATAAAGAATGATATTTTTAAAAATTTTAGCACTTAAATATCCCTCTATGTGGCTCTGGTGAAACTGCAGACCCTATTCAGTCTCATGAAACTAATTGGGGAGAAGTTGTCAATGCCACATTGATGTAGGATTTCCCTCTGTATGCTGTTAATACCATTAATGCGTAAAGAAACTGCTTTGGGCTTATAGCAGAGTTATGGGGGAACAGAGCTAGGTGGGGAAAACTAAACTGAATAATGGGAGAAAGGTGGTGAAGACAGAGAGAAGCCATGTAGCCCCACAGGAGACAGAATTTAGCTGGTAAGCCACAGCCATGTGGCAATACACAGATTAATGGAGATGGGTTAAATTAATATGGAAGAGTTAACCAATACAAAGCTAGAACTCTCATATTTTTGGTGTACTTCACAGCAGAAAAAAATAACGACATCTTGAATTTTGCAGACAAATGGATGGAGCAAGAAAACATCATTTTGTGTGAAATAACCCAGACAGAGAAAGAGAATTATCACATGTACTCACTCATAAGTGATTTTTAAACATAAAGTAAAGAAAACCGCTCTTCCACGGGAGGCCTACACGCCGCCGATTGTGCCGCCGCCATGTCTCTCGTGATCCCTGAGAAGTTCCAGCACATCCTGCGAGTACTCAACACCAACATCGATGGGCGGCGGAAAATAGCCTTTGCCATCACTGCCATTAAGGTAAAAGCAGTCTTAGCGGGCAGGGGATGCAGAAGAGAGGAGACATGGGGCGTGAGTGTGGTCCTGCCTGCCCCGCGTTGTGAGAGCCGTCCAGGAGTGTTCTCTGTGGCACACTGTAGCGGTGACACTTGGGGTGTGGGGCGGAGATACGCTCATGTGGTGTTGAGGAAAGCGGACATTGACCTCACCAAGAGGGCTGGAGAGCTCACGGAGGATGAGGTGGAGCGTGTGATCACCATCATGCAGAATCCCCGGCAGTACAAGATCCCAGACTGGTTCTTGAACAGACAGAAGGATGTGAAGGACGGGAAGTACAGCCAGGTTCTGGCCAACGGCCTGGACAACAAGCTGCGCGAGGACCTGGAGCGGCTGAAGAAGATTCGGGCCCATAGAGGGCTGCGCCACTTCTGGGGCCTTCGTGTCCGAGGCCAGCACACCAAGACCACTGGCCGCCGGGGCCGCACTGTGGGTGTATCCAAGAAGAAATGAGTCCCTGGGCCTTTGCTGTTAATAAATAGTTTATATGCCTGTGAAAAAAAAAAAAAGAAAACCAGTTCACAAATCACAATCCCAGAAATTCTAAACAAAAATGAGGACACTAAGAGAGACAAATATAGATCTAATCTACATGGGAAGTAGAAAAAGACAAGATCTCCTGAGTAAACTGGGAGCATGGTAACTTTGAGAGAGAAATGAAGGGGAGGGAGAGTTAAGGAGGGAAGCAGAGAAAAATATAGAGCTCAATAAAAACCAATTTAAAACAAAAGAAGCTAGAGCTAATGGGCCAAGCAATGTTTTAATAATATAGCTTCTGTATGATTATTTCCAGGCTGAGCAGCAGGGAACCAACAAGCCTGCTCCTCCAGCACTACTTAGTTTTCTCAGGAACCAAACATGGATATGCCACTTTTAGTAGGGATTGTCTGTCATCTGCAGGACTTTCACTGTCATTGCCAAATTATAGTATAATTACAGTATTTCTCCCTTCCCTTCCTTTCCTCTAAACTCTCCTGTATAATTTCTTGTTCTTCATTAAAGCCATCACCTTTATTCTTTTATTGTTATAAAAATACATGTGTGCATACATGTGCATCTATACTAATATTGACATATATTCCTAAATACATAAGCATAACCTGCACAATCTTTATCATATTGCTTTTGTGGATGGTTTTGGAATGATCATTTGATATTACCTAACTAATTGCAGTATTCTTCCTTGGGAAGAGAATTTCTCCCACAGGGAACATTCCTTAGCTGTTTATGGTTCTTACCCTGAATCAAGGACAAACTTCTTTGAAACAGAGGGAGACCTTAACAGAAAACTACCACAAAACTGCCATATACAGGCTTCCCATGTATGCTTCAGCATTGCAAGGCCATCTTTTTTTTTTTTTTTTCAAATTTTATTTTTACTACACAAGGTCAGTTGTAGCCTAGATTGGTTCACTACTCCTATTTTGGTCTCTTTCTTGATGTACTCGGCCATATTTGAGGCTCCTATGAAGGCAAGATTGGAATGAATTGTTTTCTTTGTTTAGAGAGTGGAGTGAATGAAACTTTATGAAATTATAGCCCTAGTTGATAACTGTTTTGTTTGGAAAGGAATGTGCTTGCAAATCTTTCCCAGTGGGGTCCATGTGTGCTAAGCTACCTCTACACATACCTGCCCATTTTGACTCAGTCTTTTCTTAAAGTTTTTCTTATCTAATCTTTGCTTTTATTTATAATTTGGGGCTTTATAAATTTGTTACGGTGCTTTAAATGAAAATATTGCCCATAGGTACACACATGGAACTTGAAACCCATGTTTTAGAACCCTACAAAAAAGATTAAAAGTTGTGTCTTTTTGGAGTAAGTATGTCACTTGGTGTGTGCTTTAAGACTTCTAAAGCACAAGCCATCCCCATTTATCTCTCTGTCTTGCACCGACTCTTACTTACAGATAAAGAAGTATACAGTTACCTACTGCTCCAGAGCCCTGCCTTTCTGCCTGATGCCATGCTTATTACATTGTTAGTTCTGGGCTAACATTCTAGAAATGAAAGACCCAAAAATGAATTATTTCTTTTATAAATAGACTTGGTCTTGGTGTCATGTCACAACAATAGAAATGTAACTAAGATTCTTCCCTCCTTGCAAGGAGAGAATAGAAATAAACAAGGAAAGAAGGAAAGCTCTTCCCTTCTGTTCATATGATATGAGATCTGACACCACAGCCAAGAACCATGTACTCAGAAAGACTTGTTTTCAGAAAAAAAAAATTGAGTATAGATTCTGAGAATAGTCTGTTTCCAGTATCATTTTAACCAAATGCTAGTCCTTTAAAGTTTTCAAATTGTTAAACTTATTTATTTTTATTTTATGTATATTATTTATTACCATTATATATCTTTGTGTACCATATTACTTCAATGACATTGGAGGCCAGAAGAGGGTCTCCGATACCTCTGAACTATTGTTACATTATTTCTGGCATTATTGTGGCTGCTGGAAATCAAACCCATCTCCTAAAGAAAAGTATTCAGTGCTCGTAACCAATAAGGCAGCATCTGAGCCTTCTTCCTTGGGATTTTAACATAGTTTGATTGTAACACAGTTAGATAATAATATCCTTCCAAAGATTACCCCAGCTGCATGTATGTTTATGATTGTGTGTGTGCATGTGTGTATTAACATCTCTATTGGATCAATTTTAGCTGTTCATATTTTTCTTTTACTCAGGAAAACATTTATTTTCTATTTTTTTTATGGAGGTAATGAAAAAAAGACCTGTGATTTTAGTGTTTGAGTGTGGAAAGAGGACAGATATTTATGTCAAAGAAAAATTCCTCTGACCCCTGCAAAAAATATCATATTGACCTTAATAACTTAATAAACAGAATCATCAGCTGCAGAAACAAGAAGGAACAATTTGGTCAGCCTTGGCCTCACTTCTGTTTTCCTGGGTGATTTTTGTCATGACTTGAATCACTGTGGGTGGTTAACTGCTATACTGTTGACAGTAATATGTTGCAACATCTTCAGACTTCAGGCCACTGATCTTGAAAGAATACTGTGTGCCAGATCCACTGCCACTGAACCTCTTTGGGACCCCATCTGCCAAGCCTTTTGCTTCACAGATCAGGAGCTTGGGAGGATTCCCTGGTTTCTGCTGATACCATGCTAAACTACTGTAAATATTTTGACTGGCCTGGCATGTCATGGTGACAGTGTCTCCCAGAGACACAGGAAGTGAGTCTGGAGACTGGGTCATCTGGATGTCACATCTGGCACCTGAGGTTGGAAATTGAAAACAAATTTCCCACACAATTAATTAACTTTCACAGCAACAGTGAAGACTGACCACACTCAAATGAATAGATTTCCAGTGTTGTCTTCCTTACCTGAAAGCCAGAGCAACAGCAACCCCAGGAGAGGTATGGAGATCACCATGTCTGTGTGTGATGAGTCTGAAGCTGATTCCAGCACAGGGTGTGACCTGTCTATGAAGAAATTATTGGTACAGTGGGCTGTGCTCTGGGCACATGCAAATCAACAATGGTGGGGCATAGCCACAGGACTGCCCAAGAGATTCATTATAGGCCTTTGGTTGTCTTATGTTTCAGATCAGAGGGGCAGTATATGTGTTTTTATAAGGAAAGAACTCATCTTTGGACGACAAAGAACAGCACTAGTCCATTACTTGAAATTTATTTTGATTTCTGTTTTATATAATGTAGTATTTGCTTGTCATGTTACCTTTGATGGCAGGGTCTGTCAAATATAGTTCAATTCTAGAAAGAACATAAATCATTATAGGGTCATTTTATAGGTAATTGTAGGTATTAATGAGCCAAAGTAGCTACTTATCTTTTTTCTATTTATACATGGGATTGTATTTTAATTAAGGCATTTTTCTCTCCCTTTTCTTTCTTTGAATCCTCCCTACAACCACCTTTATTCTTTTTCAAATCCGAGGTTTATTTTTCATCATTTTTTGTGTTTTTTTGAGACAGGGTTTCTCTGTCGCTTTGGAGACTGTTCTCCATTAGCTCTTGTTGACCAGGGTGGCCATGAACTCACAGAGATCTGCCTGCCTCTTCTTCCCAAGTGCTAAGATTAAATGCATGTGCCACCACCACCCAGATACACTGTCATTTTATGTATGTAGGTATTGTGGATATGTAAATATTCATAAATACAAACTGATAAATCTATTTAATTTTACTTGTATGTATGTTTTTAGGGCTGAAAATTTGAAAATCTTTTCTGCCTTGTAATGGCAGAATCCATCAGTTTCTTTCTCCTGTGTCCTGCAGAATGTCTGGCAAACACTTTCATGAAGCAGGAATCTTGAAAGACTGTCTCACTCTCTTTATGCAAATTTAGCAGTCATTTTTTTTTTGTGGATCCTGCTTGTCCCATTCATAGAGCATAAAATCAAGCAGTTCAGGCAAGGGCATTTGTTCGTTGCTCAAATGGCTAACGAACTCTCTAAGAAGGCTCTTCGATGCCCATTATCCTCTTGAAGTAGTTGTTGCTGCCAGGAGCAGATGTGTCTCATTGTCATGAAAAGTCCTAAGTTATTAAAACATGTTAAATTCCATATTCTAAAGGTCTCTGAAAGATTTAAAAAATACCTATCTAACTGAAATATATATACGTATATATCTAGAAAACTTAACTAACATGACTACAAGCTTGACTATTGATTATAAGTGACTATTAAACCATGTTTTAAATTATACATTATATATTTAAAAGAGCTGCACAAACAAAATACTTTAAAAGCAGAAATGTACATGCAACAAAATTGATCTTAAATTTGTATCAATAAACCAAGATCCAAACAATGCAAAGTATTTGTCTCTATAGCATATCCCCCTTTAAATGTAAACAGACATTTGTAAACAATATTCGGGAATTAGGATGTAGTTCTCTCCAAACTAATTCCTGCTTTTTATTGGGTGAAATAATTTTGGACATTTTCACAGCAACCTTTCACGGGGGGTCTTGGTCCATCAAATCACATTAGTCTGCAAGGATTCCACAGGTTCTCATCCTCTGGGGAAACATCCTCTTTTCCAAAGTAACATATCATTAAACCCATATTTTAGAATCAGGAATATATAGGTTGGTTTAGTTTAGCAGCCCATACAATGACATGTATCTCTGTACTTAGCTCCTTCACAGTCAAAAAGATCAAAAACACAATAATACACAAAATCCAGACTCTCTGTGTATATTTCATATTCACATGGCCTATTTTTCTTACTCTATTACTTTTTTACAGGTTTAATATTTATCTTATGTAGAGAGAGCCCGCCTTTTGGGGGCGGGATGGCTCGGGCAAAATGTTTACTTAAATTGGGGTGTGCAGACGCTGCAGCCCGTTTTCCTGTTTCCTGTTTCGGTGCATCGCTGGAACTTCGGTTGCGTGAGTATGCTATTTACATTAAAGTTGTGTCATCTTATACCAATTGGTCCGTATTAATCCGATCTGCCTTCATTTGGTGCTCCAACGTTGTGGCAGATTTTCCCTGTGCCAGCACCAGGCCCCGGGTGGTGACCTCAGCTGCCCCCGCGGGTCCCGGGTCGAAGGGCCTTCAGCCACCGCTGCACGGGGACCCTATCTAGTCAGCCTTTGCGAGTGAGATTGGTCGCAACCCGCCGACTCTGCTCGCCTCTCCCTGCGTGCTTTCCCTGGCCCAGCGCCAGCACCGTGCAGCTCATTAGCCGCCAGCGCCGGGCACCCTCCCCCGAGCGCGCGGCCACTAGTGCTCTGGGGCTCACGTTGCGCTTGCCTGTGCGGACCACCTCAGTGGCAGACTTGGTCTGATTCAAGGAAACCTCCTCACACACATTATAAATCTTCAGCCAGAACGATAAATTTCGGTTTTGAGTTGTTTCAGACCGGACCTCCACATGGACTCAAGTGGACTCTTCTGCCCCCTCTGGCAGAAACCACTCATTGCAGGTAAAAATTTTTTTTTCCTTATAAAAAAAAGATGTCTGAGAATATTACCCTCAAGAATTTTAATGGTCTTTTTGAATGTGCCATGTGGGAGATCTTACAAGAGGTGTCTAGCACGCCACATCTATGCATTCTTCTGGGATTAGTAATTTTCCTTGGCACTAAATGGTTTGACAGCAAGGATATGATAGAGTCTTTAAG
>NW_004949098.1:15235877-15236843 GCF_000317375.1 Microtus ochrogaster
AAGCAATTTCCAATGTTAAAAGAAGATACCAGAATACCAAATGTTTTAATTGTGGCAAAATGGGTCATATGAAGAGGAATTGTAAACAACAGACATTCAATAATAATAATAATAATACATTCTCTAGAAATAATGGAAATAGGAGGACTCCGCTTTCAGGTTTATGTAGAAGATGTGGAAAGGGCAGACACTGGACGAATAAATGGAGATATACAAGGGATAGACAAGACAACCTAATACAGACAGGAAACGGGAGAGGGGGGCCTCACAGGCCCCCATGGCACACATGGTTCAGTCACTTCCAGTTTCAGCAGAGAACATGCCTCGTCAGGACAATTAGGAAACCCCATGCCTACGGTTACAAACAATAATGATCAGAAAGATGAGTTACATGTGTTTTGGCAAACTTCTATAAATGATCAAAGACCTAAGCTGAGACTGTGTGTAAATGGCATTTTTATTACTGGCCTGCTGGACACAGGTGCCGATGTAAGTATCATTACCCAGAATCTTGGCATCCATATTGGCCTCTTCAGAATGTAAATATTCAGCTCCTGGGAATTGGAACTCTATCTCGAGTAAGACAGAGCACGAGATGGGTTGAATGTATAGGGCCTGAAGGACAAATAGGAAAACAAAGGCCATATGTAGCGAACATTGCAATGAATTTATGGGGTCGTGACCTATTACAACAATGGAATACCCAAGTTAACATTCCTGCTAAGTCTAGAGCCTATACTTCTGAAAATAATATTAAAAGATATTACAAACAAAGAAGACAGGCCATTCGGGCCATACAAGAACAAGCAATCGAAGCCCCTTCAGTGATACCAACAGCCTTGCCTCTAAAATGGTTGACTGAGAAACCAATATGGACAAAGCAATGGCCTCTAACTGAGGAAAAGTTACAGGCTTTAGAACAGCTGGTACAAGAGCAATTAGATGCTGGACATATAGAAGAATCTA
>NW_004949098.1:15238138-15253733 GCF_000317375.1 Microtus ochrogaster
GCAGAAAGAGTTATTTTACATATTGAAACTGCTGAATTTATACCCGATGATACAGAACTAACCTCATTGTTTATCAAGGTTCAAGATTTGTTCAGGAACAGGCTATGCCCTATGTATATAACACACATTCGATCCCATACGGGTCTGCCAGGTCCTCTAGCACGAGGTAATGCAGATATTGATCAATTATTGATTGGTAATGTGCTACAAGCCTCTAAATTTCATAAAAAACATCATGTTAATAGCAAAGGTTTAAAGAAAGAGTTTTCTATTACATGGCAACAAGTTAAGGAGATTGTAAAGAAATGCCCTACTTGCTCTTTCTATAACCAAAAGCCACTGCCAGCAGGGGCTAATCCAAAGGGCACCCATAGGAATGAAATCTGGCAGATGGATGTGTTCCACTGTGCAGAGTTTGGCAAATTAAAGTATGTTCACCACACCATTGACACTTATTCAGGCTTTCAGTGGGCAACTGCTTTAAGTTCAGAAAAAGCTGATTCAGTAATCACTCATTTATTAGAAGTCATGGCTATCATGGGTATACCTACACAGATAAAGACAGATAATGGTCCCACTTATTTCTCTAGGAAAATGAAATGGTTTTTTGACTATTACAATATCAAGCATGTTACAGGTATACCATACAATGAACTATCAAGCAGTCATAAAAAGATCAAATAGAACTATAAAGGATATGTTGAACAATCAGAAAGGGGTGGAAAACACCCCCAGAAATAGGTTACATAATGCTTTGTTAACCTTGAATTTTCTTAATGCTAATGAGAAGGGAACAACGGCTACAGAAAGACATTGGATAATGGAAAAGTCTACTGAACTGAATCAACCAGTTTATTTCAAGGATGTGCTGACCTCACAATGGAAGCCAGGAGATGTACTGCGTTGGGGTAGGGGTTTTGCTCTTATCTCCACAGGTGAAGAAAAATTGTGGATACCATCAAAATTAATAAAGGTTCGGTATGAAGAGGAAAAGTCATTTAAAAAAGATAAATAACAATTCATTCATTTGGATGGCGAGTATGCTGATGGTAAGGAAAGTAAATAGGTTGGGGGCAGGGTTCTTTTCTTATCTCCACAGGTAAATACTGTTCTTCAAAGAATTTAAGGGACCCTGAATATTTAATTGTTGATGGATGGAAAATAGTTACAACCCACTGAGGATCAGTAAGTATTAATTTTTTATACGTATATCTATATGTTTTATTGAACACTTCTTTATAAATATGTAAAGCAGGTTTTGAAGGTGGACTATGGCTCAGTCCCTTTTCGATTTCAAGCCTATTGATAAGAGATATCTCAGAGTATCTATCTCAGATCAGGAGCCATGAAACAGGACAGAATAAGAATAATTTTATACTTGATAAACTTTCTTTGCTTTTTCTCATATCTGTGTCTTTCTTTGTATGTCAGCATGTGTCTTTGTTGTTAATGTTTAAATTTCCCATAACAAACAACAAATTTTCCTATAGTAATCTTTGAAGTTTCCAGGAATAACATGGGGCCCCACAACATCAACTCAACCTGTTTTCTATGACGTCATGATTATTTTTTTTTCAAGCGCTAATATTAGACTTGTTTTTTGGTACCAACTGTGCAAGTCAATTTCAAATGGTGCACATTTTTGACAACAGTCTGGCCAGACCTCAAAATGCACAGAGACTAATTGCAATTTTCTTAGGTCAAAGGTTAATTTGGGAACCTTACCATCATTTGCTTTCACAAGAGCCCCTAAGAAGAACGTTGCCCCCATGTCAGCTTGAAGCAATCTTAGAGAACGACGTCCCCTCTCCCAACCGAGTTTGCCCTCAGGGTTAGGGACATCTTTTAATGGTTGGTTTGGGATGTTATCCTAACTGTTTTAAGTTATGACTGTCTGTATTCTTTTATATTACATTTACAATCTCTTTACTCTTTTTCTTTTCTATCCCCAGCCTTTTTACACTTTTTAAACACACTGTATCTTATTTAGAGGTCTTTTATGTCTAAATCTGTTGTATTGTTTATTTGAAATACTCTCTGTTCAGGAGAGCTTCTTAAAATGCAAAACAGCTTGACTAGGACTAAGGCTGCCTTTCCTTTTGGTTCTACCCAGTCCAACATGCTGGAGGTCTATTAACTGCCTCTGAGAACCATTCTCACTGCCCCTGATCCAGGGTCTGGTCACAGCACGTCTGTGTTGCCATTGAACAAGTTGTACCACTCTGCTCACAAACCCCATTTAAACGTTCTGATGTTGGACCTCCAGAAACAGTCAGAGCTTGTGTTAGCAGCACAGCCCAGGAAGCTACTGTTTCAAAACCATGTTTTTTTTCTGCTACTGCTGAATCAGTAAGACTTCTTTTAAAGGAATTAAGCCACTGCTTGCTTCTAGAAAACAGATCAAGAAGTTCTGTTAATCTCTGTATTTGTTGTGTGTCTAGATATCCTATTCAAGTTCTCTCAGGTTTTTATGTGGATGCATTTACCCTCATTGGTGTGCCAATTTGTTGTCTATGGTTTCTGTCTCATCTGGTCTCACAGCCATTCAGTCCCTAAGAAACACACAGATGCTTAGACTAATTATAAACTGGTTGGCCTGTTAGCTTAGGCTTCTCATTAACTCTTTCATCTTACATTAACCTGTAATTCTTGTCTGTTTCAGCCACATGGCTTTGTAACATTTATCAGTGAAGCATTCTCATCTGGGTAATGAGTGCAGACTGAGCCTTTCCTCTTCCCCAAATTCTCCTGTTCAAGTCACCTGCTTGTGACTGTGGATGATGTAGCTGGTTTGGTGTTTAAAATGATGTTGTTTAGGAATGTAATACCATAGAGTTTAAGCTTCAATGTTAGGGATAAATGTTGCCTGTCTCCCCAGTAATGATCTTGATGTTTTCCTGCTAACTCATTTTAATGCTATATTTTTTCATCACATTTTATATATTCAAGTATAATCTTTCAGGCAACATAAAAATTATGATGTTGTTACATACTGATTTTCAAGTAGATGATTACAATGAATGCAAGTAAAAAAGGCATTGTTTTCATTTCCTTAACATGATTAATTACATTACTTTTACAGGTGAAAATAAACTATTCCAAAAAACCCATATACATCCATACCCAAGAAATTTTTAATAGACTAACAGTATGCAAGCTAGGTATTTTTTTGACAGGATGTATGTTGTGGTTACAAAGAAAGGACCAGTCAGTCACTCTATTAGTTATTGTGAAGGATAATCTTAAATGTAATAATAAAAGAATCACAAATCTAAATTTTTATGAATAAAAAAGAAATGGGCAGCTTGACTTTAAGTCCTTAGGGTCCTTACCCACTCATCAATAAGTTTTCTTTGTATTTCAGGAGATGAGTACAAAAATGATATAAGTGATTAATCATTACCTTTGATCATTAACCAACCCTAGATATGAGCTAATAACAATTGGACTTTTTTGAATTTGTGACCTTAGCTACATTTAGAGTGTTTTGGGGGGGATTTTCATTTCAAAGCTATCATCAAAACATCTGTTCTAACGTGAAGTTATTTTAAGGCCTTGTTTTAGTTGGTGATCTCTGACTTCATCTTTCAGCATTAAGATGAAGGAAATAGTGCAAGCCTTGTTCCAGGGACTAAATTGTTTTTCTTAACCATTAATTGAGCTGTGATCGAAGCAGCTCCAGAGGTGAAATTTATAGGCATTATCTTTGTATCATATACTTGTATTTATTTTTATTCATCAAAACTCTATATAAACTATCATTATTATTATCAATTAAACAGTGCAGCTTAGGAGAGAATCATCTTCATGTTAATGGGCAGTAAAAATTCCTAGGAATGGGGTGTTTCCGAGAAACAAACATACTATAATACAGGGAGTAAGAATCTCTTCACTCCCATTCACACCTTGTGAGACATAAGAGAAAGATAGCAGCATCAAACATGTAAATGAACAGCACAAGGAAAAGCCATTCTGAACTCTGGGGTCTCAAGTTCTTTCTTCTCCAAAATTCCCCCATCATGGATTTGCTTCATGGTTGATTGACACCCAGAAGTCAACTGCCATCTGCTGAATTTTGAAGGAAATCATGTGAAGACACAAGAGATCTTGAAGTGGGAAGAGGTAGGAAATGATGAAAATACTGAACTATATATTTATTAGTCCAAAAAAGGCCTCCATATCTCAGGAACATGAAGGAAGGGAACATCTGGATTCAAAAGCTACAGTTTGCTGACTCATGCTATCTTTTCTCTCTACCTCACAGACTCAATATAATTGTATTATCTCATTGTTAATATACCACCTCTTTGAATCCTCCCAAGCACAAATAGAATACTTGTTCATTTCAAATTTCAAAATTCAGGAAGCAGCAAATGTTTTACCTTGATCTTTGTTCACTTCTTCTCACTACCCTCACTCTGTGGCTCTTAGGTTCTTGGTGTCTTATTCAAAGAAAGGATAAAGCACAATACAGTAAAGAAGGAATGGATTCTATTCATAATCAAAATGAATTACAAGAGAAAAACACTGATATAGGGCAGCAAAGCCATTATAAAATTTGCTCAATAGATAATTTTTCCAGAAGAAGGTGGTATTGGTTGCTGAAAAGCCTGATGTATGTGGTTGTCTGTTTCTATTGAATTGCTTTGTTCAGTGTTAATGTCTTCTTCCCCTAATGCATTTGATAGTAATAATATGTATGATATACCATGCATATTAAAAGGACAGTATATAAGACTTTTTCATAAAATAGAAAGATTTGTCAGCAGTTTAGAGTATGGCCTGCTGTTCTCAAGGTCCTGAGTTCAATTCCCATCAACCATACCATAACTAACAACTAAATGTAATGAGATCTGGTGTACTCTTGAGAAAGAGCCCTGGTCAGTTGTCCTGATCAACTTACACCATGAAACCCAATATAGACAGGTTCAACAAAGCCACCACATACAGCTTGCCCATGTATGCTTTCAGCATTGCAAGGGCATAAATTTTATTTTCAAATTTTATCCTTACTACACAAAATCAGTTGTGGGATAGATCGGTTAACTATTCTTGCATTGTTTTCTCTTTCTAGATATACTTGGCCATTCTATGAAGCCAGGGTTAGAATGAACTTCTTTCTTTGATCAGAGTGTTGCAAATGAAACTTTTAAAATCATAATTCTAGTTGATAACTTTTATTTGAAAAGAAATGGGGTTGTAAATTATACCCAGTGGGGACCGTGTATGCTAAGCTACCCATACACTGACTTGCCCCATGTGTGTGTCTGTGTGTATGTTAACTTCTATTGCATGAATTTTAGGTGTTCACATA
The DNA here is from genome assembly GCF_000317375.1 of Microtus ochrogaster. Taxonomy (NCBI): domain Eukaryota; kingdom Metazoa; phylum Chordata; class Mammalia; order Rodentia; family Cricetidae; genus Microtus; species Microtus ochrogaster. The sequence continues at coordinate 15,243,453 of NW_004949098.1, forward strand.
TCTCTGTTACTCAGGAAAATATTTTCTTTTTCTTTTTTTCATGGAGGTAATGAAAAAAACACCTGCAATTTTAGTTCTTATGTTTGAAAAGAGGACAGAGATTTATATCATAGAAAAATTCCTCTGATCCCTGCACAAAATATAACATTGACATTAATAACTCAGAAAAGAAAAAGCAGTCTCAGAAACTGGAGACCCAAGAAGAAACAACTTGGGCAGCCTGGGTTTCACTTCTGTTTCCCTGGGTGGGTTTATGTCATGTCTTGGATCACAGTGGGAGGGAAACTGAGACCCTGTTGACAGTAATATGTTCTAGCATCTTCAGATTGTAGGTTGCTGACTTGAGAGAAAACTGTGTGCCAGATCAACTGCCACTGAACCTCGTTGGGACCCCATCTTCCAACCCATTTGCACCATAGATCATGAGCTTGGGAGGTTTCTGCTCATACCATGTTAAACTACTGTAAGCGTTTTCACTGGCCTGGCATGTTATGGTGACAGTGTCTCCCAGAGATGCAGAATGGGAGGCTGGAGACTAGGTCATCTGAATGTTGCATCTGGCACCTGAGTTTGGAAATTTAAAACAAATTTCTTACACAATTTATTATGTTAAAAAGACTTTCACAGAGTCAATGAAGGACTGACCACACTCAGATGAATAGTTTTCCAATGCTGTCTTTCTTTTTTTCAAATTTATTTATTTATTAAAGATTTCTGTCTCTTCCCTGCCACTGCCTCCCATTTCCCTCTCCCTCCCCCAATTAAGTCCCCCTCCCTCATCAGCCCAAAGAGCCATCAGGGTTCCCTGCCCTGTGGGAAGTCCAAGGACCACCCACCTCCATCCAGGTCTAGTAAGGTGAGCATCCAAACTGCCTAGGCTCCCACAAAGCCAGTACATGCAGTAGGATCAAAAACCCAATGCTGTCTTTCTTATCTTAAAGCAAGAGCAGTAGTGTTGTAATATCAGCGGCAGGCTGGGCTGTGTCCTGCCACCCGGCTAGCTTTACCCGAAATAATTACACAGAAACTGTATTCGTTTGAACACTGCCTAGCCCATTAGTTCCAACCTCTTATTTGCTAGCTCTTACAAATTGATCTAACCCATTTCTAATAATTTGTGTAGCCCACGAGGTGGCTTATCAGGGATGATCTTAATCTGCATCTGTCTGTAGTGAGACAATCATGGCGACTCCCTGACTCAGCTTCTTTCTCCCAGCATTCTGTTCTGTTTACTCCGCCTACCTAATTTTCTGTTCTATTAAAGGGCCAGGGCAGTCTCTTTATTAACCAATGAAATTAACACAAAACAGAAGACTCTCCCCCATCATTTCCCCTTTTTCTGTTTAAACAAAAAAGAAAGGCTTTCACTTTAACATAGTAAGATTACATATAACAAAACAGTTATCAAGCAAGAATTACAGTTACAATATTTATATGCACTTTATCTTTTATTATAACTAAGGAAAACTATAACTATACATTCTTCAACTCCATCAAAGACTCCAGAAGGATATAATAATACCTAAGTAAACAAGAAGTCCAAAACTCTAGAAATGACAGAGACAACTCGCTGCCTGGACAGTCACCCAAAATTCTTTTGTATTGTTGGGGCATCCATCTTCAGCCTTTAGGCCCATAGTATCCAGCAGACATTTTCATGAAGCAGGAAATTCCAAAGATAGTTCAGTCACTTTCTGCTGTGTCCTGTAGAATGTCTCGTGAATTGTTTTATGAAGCAGGAACCCCGAAAGACCATATCGCCTTTAGGCAAATTCAGCGGTCCTCTCTCTTTGGGTTCTTTGTGTCTAGTTTATGCAACAGTCCAGGCAAGAGCAGTTTCTTGCCCAAATGGCCATCAAACTCCATAAGGATCCTCTTTGGTGTCTCATTGTCCTGAAAAACCCTAAGTTATTAAAATGTTTAAATGCCATATTCTTCAGTCTTTGAAAGATATGAAGAATGCTTATCTAAGTGAAATATATCTCTATATATCTAGAAAATCTAACTAAGATGACTACAAGCTTTACTATTATCAATGATTATCCATTAACAACCTATATATCCTAATTATACATTACATTTTTAAATGAACTACATAATCACAATACCTTAATCAAGATCAGAAATACATATACATATAACAAAATTGATCTTAAAATCCATACCAATGCAAATTATTCATATCTATAGCATATCCCCCTTTAAATGTAAAAGAACATTTATAAACAATATTTTGGAATATGGGCACAGTTTTTTCTCTCCAAACTGCTTCCTGCTGAATGGGGGCATTGTTAATTAGGTCTTTCATGGTATAACCTATGTGCCAGGGTCATCTCAGTTGGCAGATGAGTGAAGTAACTTTTTGAGAGTGTTCACAGCAACCTTTCAGGAGGGCATGGTCTATCATACCATATAGGGATAGACATAATCCACAGGGTCTCATCCTCTGTGAAAACAAAAGAAAATCCTTTCCAAAGCATCATATTCTTAGACCCAAATTCTGAAGTCATACCCTCATAATATCTGTTCTGGTTTCATTTGACAGCCCATATGATGAAATGTCTCTCTGTACTTAGCTCCTTCACAGTCAGACTCTCTGTTAATTTTCCATTTTTACGTGGCTTATTTTTACTCTATCACTTTACTTTATTCTGTCTCCTTAAAGACTTTACCTTTTTTTTAAACCATTAACTTTATTCTCTCTATATTTTTTCTCTCTCAAGCCTACATGCATTCATCCAACAGTGTGATCCATTTAGTGGTCTTCTATGTCTGAAATCTGTTCTATTATGAATCTGCAATTTTTCACTATCCAGGAGCTCTTTGGTTTGAGCTTTTAAATCATTAAGCGCTTAAGAATCTAAGCTGTAACATTCCTAGGTCAAAAACAGGTACTGCCTGCTTGCCCCGCCAGGTTCAACATGGCAGAACTGCTCCTGCCTCTGATCCTTGCACATTGCACCAGTAGCATGGTGGAGCTGTTTGTGCCTCTGAGCCACAAAACACAATGACTTCCTTTTAGGTACACAGTGAGTCTAGTTGCCATCAAACAAATTGTAGCACTTTAATCCAAGTGCTCCATTCAAAGACTCTGTCTCCCGCAGAAGCCAGACAGAGATCACAATGGTGGCACAGCCCAGAAAGCCGGCATTTTAAAACAACCAATTTTTTCCTGCTGCTGAGTCAGCACAATTTCTTTGTGGTACGCAACCCACAAACAGCAAAAAGCTGTCTTAAATTCTCTCTATGTTTTTTTTTTAAACCCTCTCAGGTTTTACATGGAGTTCATTAGCATGTTGGGTGCCACTCTGTAGTATTAAGAGTGGCAGGCTATGTTTCTGGCACCTGGCCACCCCCACAGCTAGCATTATACCCAGAATAATTACATGGAAACTGTATTCTTTTGAACACTGCTTGGCCCATTAGTTTTAACCTCTTATTGGCTAGCTCTTACATATTGATCTAACACATTTCTAATAATCTGTGTAGCCCACAAGGTGGCTTACCAGGGAAGATCTTAACCTCTGGCTGTGACTGGTGGGAGAATCATGGCGACTCCCTGACTTGGCTCCTTTCTCCCAGCATTCTGTTCTGTTTACTCTGCCTACCTAATTTTCTGTCCTATTAAAGGGCCAGGGCAGTCTCTTTATTTAACCAATGAAATTAACACAAAACAGAAGACTCTCCCCCATCACAGTAGCAACCCTAGGAGAAGAGTGGGGATCATCATGTCTGTGTGTGATGTGTCTGAGGCTGAATCCGGCACAGGGTATGACTGGTCTATGAAGAAGTTATTTGTATAGGGGGTTGTGCTCTGGACATATGCAAATCAGCAATGTTGGGGTATAGCCACAGGACTGCCCAAAAGATTCATTATATGCCTGTGATTGTCTTATATCTCAGATCAGAGAGTCAGTATATGTCTATTTGTAGGGAAAGAACACATCTTTGAACATCAAAGAACAGCACTAGTCTATTACTTGAACTTTATTTTGTTTCTTGTTTTATATAATGAAGAAATTCCTTGTTATGTTATCTTTGATGGCAGGGGATATCAGATATGGTACAATTTTAGAAATAACATAAATCCTTAACAGGGTTATTTTATAGGTAATTTTAGATATTAATGAGACAAGGTAGCTACTTTTTTCTATTTATATATGGAATTGAATTTTAACTAAGGCATTTATCTCTCCCTTTCCTTTCTTTAAATCCTCACAACACCCTTCTTCACTGTTTAATCCATGTTCTATTTTTTCATTACATTATCATTTTATGTATATTTATACCTGTGGATAAATAAACATCCCTAAATACAAACTGTTAAATCCATTTAATTTTACTTGTATGCGTGTTTTCAGGACTGATCATTTGGCCATGGAAATCAATTGGTGTGCTCTTTCCTCGGGAGTAGTACTTCTCCTACTCCCAGGATTACTTGGATATCGTTAATTTTTGTGGAGAACTGGAGCCTCGTGGACTTTTCTTTATTCAGTTTGGCGTGTTCTTGGTGTCTTCCCTTTTAAGTTGATTTGGATAATAATGTTGGTGAAACTTTACATGTATTTTTCCTAAAGTTACTAGAAGGCAAAAATCTCACAGCGGACTCTGTGATTTTATGGCTCCCACAATCTCTTCACCAGCATTTCCAGAATGTTTCCTGAGCCTTGGATATTTGGAATGTTTTGTTGATGTATACACTGAGCTCCACAGCTCACCATGCAGTTTCCTACTCACAATGATTCTCGCAAGAGTAATGGAAAACTACTTGAAGATGTGATTTGTTAGGAATGCCAGGATCTCTTCTATCTAAAGCATCCTTTTGGGTAAACAAAGTAATTTTACTTATTTATTACCACTCAACTGCACAGAAATTACTTATATCAAGAGTATCCAAGGTCATGGAATTTCTTCCTTTCCATCTGTGCATATAAATTTCTTTCCTAGATTCAGGAATTATATCTGGCATAACATCTATATTGAATGTTCCTCTGAGTCTTCTGATTTTTTAACTGACTCCTCTTAACACAAGTTATTGTCTTTAAAAATATGAGTTTCTTTCAGAATTCTCATTAATTGTCCTTGAATATACAATGATTCCTAAACTTGGAAATACTGTGAGGACCAAATCTTCCAGATACTGATAGGATATGTCTCTTAATTTAGTTTTATGTCAGAGTAATACCAGCTATGTGTTGAGAGAAATATGTAAGACAGTGAATCTAGAAGACATACATGGGGATTTAGAATCATAATGGAATTCAGAGTGTATATATCAATGATATGATGGCCTTACTGTGAGTTTCTATGGGGGAAAAATAGTAGGCTTTTACAAGAACAGACAATCATTCTGTAAGTGACAGAAATCAATGTTTAATTGACATTCACTCAGTGCCTGATAATCATGATGGACAGAGGAGATGTGTTAGAAAAAATAGATATGTACAAATATTATGAAAACGATTAACCTGAAAATCAATGACTAATGTGACCCTGGAGTAGTGGTAATAGTACTCTTTGAGGGATCCAACAAAGAGACTAAAATAGAGATTAAAAAGAATGCACAATGCCCAAATTTTGTCCATTAATAGTGACAAATTTCATTTACTAACATGAATACATACATATGTTTTCATTAAGCAACAGTATCATGTTCACAAATATAGAGTTTATCCAAATAATTTATTTCACACTTGACAGCAATTGCCTTGAAAAAATACTTTTGAAGCCGGGCAATGGTGGTATATGCCTTTAATCCCAGCACTCTGGAGGCAGAATCAGGTGGATCTCTGTGAGTTTGAGGCTCATCTGCTCTACAAGAGATAGTTCCAGGACAGCTAGGACTATGACACAGAGAATCACTGTCTTGAAAAACAAAAGTCCTCCCTGGGAAAAAACAAGCATAGGACTAAACTAGTCCCTCTGAATGTGGTTGGCAGTTGTACCACAGGGGAAGACTGAGGAGCCATTGACAGCAGCACCAGGAGTTATCCTTACTGCTTGTACTGGTTTTTTGGGAACCTATTCTCTTTGGACGGATACCTTGTTCAGCTTAGACAAACTAGGAAGGGCCTTTACCTTCCCCCAAATAATGTATCTTATCCTTTCTGAGAAGTGGATGGTGGTGGAGTGAGGAGGTAATTGGAGAGAAGAGGAGGAGGAGAGGAAGTGGGAACTTGGATTAGTATTGAAAATGAAAAAGGATAGTTTGTTTTCTGTTTAAAAGATTTAAAAATACATAAAATGCTTTTGATATGCAAATGCTTTCACTTAAATAGTATCCTAAATATTACTTGCTCAGCCTACATATGGTAAGGAGAGTCTTGGACTTTCCCTAAAGCAATGGGCTGTACCTTTTCTGAGGAGTGGATGGAGGTGGGGTTGGGATAGTAAGTGTAGGGAGGGGGAGGAGGGGAGGGAGTGGGAACTGGGATTGGTATGTAAAGTAAACAAAGATTGTTTTCTTTTTAAATAAATAAATAAATAAAATTTTAAATAAAGAAAATTTTAATTAAGGTTTTTAAAATTTTTAATGTATGTGGCTGCCATATCTGCATGTGCTACAAATGTGCAATTATACCCACGGAAGAGTTTTGTAAGATACCCTGGAACTTGTGTGGATTCAAGTCACCATGTGTAGGTTGGAATCGAACCTTGGTCCTCTGTAAGAACAAGAAAAGTTCTTATCTACTGACCCACCTAAAATACAACCCCTGAAATTCTAATTTATATCAAACATGTCTAATTATACACTATGAATTTTATTTTTAATTTGTCCCTTTTCCATTAAGTGTCCTTATAACTGACACCAACGCATACTGACTTTCAAATTCTCTGATGCATTACATAGGTGCTTAGAATATTCATATGGACAGCAATAATATGGAGTACATTTGTTTTCTACAGAAAGGTAGAAGTGAATTCATTATCATCCTGGACCCAGATCAGGAAACTTACTGGTGGAAGACAGTCACTGGTTATGGTCCACATGCCCCAAGCATGTAAAAATCCTCAGATTACTTTTTTTTATTTTTTATTGATTTTATTGAGCTATACACTTTTCATCTCTCTTATTTTTTGTTTTTCACCTGCACAGGTGTTGGTATTATTTACATTACCTTAACATTTCTGAGTCACTGCTCTTTTTTATCAGTTACAAAATTTGTATTGATCTAGCCTTAGCTCTCAATGGTAAAAAAAAAAAAAATGTCAGAGTCTATCTTTTAAATTATTGGGATCAGCTATAGGTAATATGTGTTTATAGTTAACACACTGTGCACTAGTGATGCAGTGCCCTTTCCTTTCCCCTGTCTAAATGCAATCAAGTGTATACAGGTAAATATTCTGTATTCTTCCCACCTAGGGAACTTGTTTTGATGATCAATATTACACCTCAAGAAACTCATATTCAGAGCATATATTATGTGTTTTGATTGCAAGAATAAATAGAAGTAAGAATCCTATTTTTATGTCTTCCTCAAAGAAGCAGTCCTGTAGGATGAAATGACAGTTTAAACTTAGGAGGTTGCTGTTCTTTCTCCTGCTCCTGCTCAAACTCTCTCCTGCGAGACCTGATGATGTTCCTGGCACCCTCACTGTTTTCTCAAATATGGGAAAACACATGTGATTAGCAGTGGGACCTGGGACTCATGCTACTTAACCACTCTGCTTCTTCACTTCCTTCTGTTCTACCAGGAATCCTGAACTGTACAACAGCACAAACATTAGAACAGGAAAGTTCATTTTGATGACATACTCCAAGGAGACTGATCAGTAACTGCAAGATGACAATTGAGCTTTTATGTACTAGCCAGGGTGGGTCGTCCCTAGGTAACCATATGCACAAATGTCAGGGATAGTGCTGAAGTATAGAGGAAAGAGTCATGCAGGATTCTTATATTTTATAAATCATATAAAATATTTTCTGTGTAGGGGGTGGTGACAATAATTAAACAAAATGTGGTGCTTGATGGGGAAAGAATATGCTAAAATCTGTCAATTTAGATAATACCAGACATCCCTTAATGCTGTATTACAGTGAATATTTATGTATATAACTACTCTCTTTGAGTTGAGTAAGCCTTAGCTCCTCTTTTAACAATTTTATAGAAAAAAAGGCTGCCAATTTTAAGATTTTTGAATGTAGAAGTTGGAAGCTATATTTCCTCTATTCCATTAAAATTGTCTCCATGGAAACACAAGAAAATACAAATACTAGCAAGGTGTTTCTTAAGTGTTTATTATGAAAATGTAGGGACAATGGATAGTAAAATTAACATTCCTCAGAAATTTGGCTTGGGGAGATTTTACAAATGATGTTTTGTGCTCTGGTGTTTTGGAAAGAGAAATTTCACATGGCAATTCCAACTCAATTGTCTTATATGAATTAAAACTATTTCATGGTATTATTCCTCAGTGAGGTGAATTGATCTTTTTACATATATTAGTTTAGTAGTGTGTATTGCACAGGCACGCATGAAAATGTGTAGCAAATTTCTTTCCATTAAATTACAGAGACAAAAAAAATTACAAAGACCAAATTGGGACCATGTTGGTCTTGGAAAATCTCAAATTGGTAGTTTTGTGGCAGGCACTTTTACTTGCTGAAACACTCTTGTAAGATGTTTAATGACACTGTGTGAAGACATATTGCTGTCCTTCTTACCCTCTCTAAGGCACCTTCTGATGGGTTTAATGAAGAGATGAATAAACAGCCAAGGATAGATATGACTTTTGGACAGAAAAAGTTAAGCTGGAAAAGAAAGTGAGAGGAAGGGTTTCACCAGGCAAAATGCAGAGAAATTTATATGTACAATATGGGAGAAAGGTAATGAACCACAAAACAGTAGAGACTAATATAAACAGGTTAACTTAGCTTGGAACAAACCTAAACTAATATGAAGATTTCACACTTGCTGAAAAATATCTCACTGTAATTATTTGGGACCTGGTGATCTAAACATCTCTCCAGCTCATACAGTGAAAAGATTTTAATATGATGTTTTGACAGAAAAATTCCCATGGGCTTGAGAGATGCACTAGCAGTTAGAATTTCTTGATGCTCTTCCTGAGGACCTGAGTTAAGTAACTAGCAGTTATGTGGAGCTGCTAATTATTACCTGCAATTCAACTCCAGGGAATTCAACACTGATTTTTGTCCTCTGTGGCTACTACATGTATGTGTTCTTATAAACAGAGACACTAAAAAGTGGATATCAACTGAAGAAGAAAAACTTGAGTCTCCTCACAGATAGAGAGCTAAAAGCTGTGCACACATAAAATAGGAAGGAATTTAGTTATGTTTCAAAACTAAGAGATGAAATACAATGTGAGCTGTTATTGCAATCGGATCAAATCCCTTCTTTTGATTTTTATATGGTGAGTAGATTTTTTTTTTTGTAGAGTCTATTTGGTGTTCTTTAAGCTGCTTATACCTTCATAGTTATATCCTTCTTTAGGTTGGGAAAGTTTTCTTCTATAATTTTGTTGAATATATTTTCTATGCCTATGATCTGGAATTTTTCTTTTTCTTCTACTCCTATTATTCTTATATTTGGTCTTTTCATGGGGTCCCCGAGACCCTTCATGTTTTGTGCTAAGAATTTGTTGGATTTAATTGTTTCTTTGACCAATGAGTCTATTTCCTTAATAGTATCTTCAGTTCAGAGCTGAGGCAGATGCTGGATTGCATATTCTTACAACCTTAATGGGGGGTTCTAGCTAGCATCCTAAAAAGTTTCCAAAGTTGAAAACATAAAGGACACATGAAGAAATCACAAAAGTAAGTCTGAGAGGAAATATTTTGTCTAATGAATTGGACATCAATGTCTCCAGCATGGTCTCATAGCCATTTTAAAAGGGAAAGACTGGCAAGGAGCAGTATTACATTGATTAGAGAGACATCTCATTTTTATTTTCTTATGGGTCAGTCTTGAATATTGCTAATGGTATGAAAATGACCTTTTGAGACACTAGACCACAGCAATCCTATATTTAAGACCAAGAAGAAATTGGATGTGAATCAATGTTATTGTGAACTTCTTACCTCAAAGCCTCCTTTAGGAGTTTTGGGAAAGATCTGAGAACTTGTACTGTTTTTACACTAAATGTGCTCATCAGGAGTATGTTGAAATAAGAGTGGCGGGGCTGGATCCCCCAGCTGGGTCCCCTGCACCCTGCCGCCCGCATGGCTAGCTTAGCTTATGTCCCGAAATAATTACACCGAAACTGTATTCTTTTAATCACTGCCTGACCCATTAGTTCCAGCCTCTTATTGGCTAG
>NW_004949098.1:15256433-15263730 GCF_000317375.1 Microtus ochrogaster
AGCATCCTGTTCTGTTTTCTCCGCCTACCTAAGGGTTGGCCTATGAAATGGGCCTAGGCAGTTTCTTTATTAATAAGAAATCATTCCCACATCAGGAGTAAGTCCATATACCACACTCAAGGGATAGGGTTTAGACTCAAGTCTACTATGTTAAAGTTAGGGAAGACCTTTTGTTGAAAATGTGTTTTTTTTGTGAGTAGTTCTATCATTTTGTACAGTTCTATAGAGCACACTTTATAGATACTATGGAGGTTTAATGACCACTCTAAGAATAGGATTTTAGTTGGAATGTAATGTTATTTGATTTAAGATAATGGGAAATGGGCTTCAAAAGTACTGTGAAGGATGAGTGATTTAGGGTGACTAAAAAGAGCATATTTTGTGTTAGTAATAACTACGGAATGTTCTGTGAATAAATCTTAGTGAAGGAACTAAAATAGAGATAGCCAGCTAAAAGGTCCAGGAATTGTCAGTCCAACAGGAAAACCAACATGTTGTAAATGAAGCTTTACTTTCTGGAGATTAAGAAAGTATTTTGTTTTAGTGGCATTTCAATTGTATTTTAATAAATAATGACTGACTGAAAATATGAGAGTAAAAATAATCCCACTGGTCAGCCTAATAGACCAGGTTATTGTAATACACACCTTTATTTCCAGTAGCCTCAAAGAAATGCACCTTTAATTCCAGTAACCACACTAGATGCCATAGAAAATGGGTGGTGTGTGCCTTTAATCTCAGTGGTGCACACTTTTAATCCCAGTCCTAGAGCGAAATATAAGATGAAACAAGACAACTCTCAGACACAGTCTCATTCTGAGATTTCAGAGGCAGGATTTCCCATTCAGACTGAAGTCAAGGAAAGAGCCTGTGGCTTGCTGCTTTGCTTTCCAGATCTTAAGGTCAAACCCCAATTTCTCCCTCTGAGTTTTATTAATTGTGCCTCATTTTGTTTAATTCCACTGGTGTGAGGCTGGTGCAGAATACACAAAGACTGTCTTCAACTAGGTACTTTCCTGATCTGGTACCTGGGTAACAATGAACTCACTTCTACCTATCTGTAAAAAACAAATGCACTCCATATAATCATTGTCCATGTGAATCTTCTATGACTTTGTAAAGTATCAGAGAATGTGAAAATCAGTATGTCGTTGGTGTGAGTGATAGGGACTCACATCATTGAAATTGGAAATATTATAAATGAAATTTTATGGGTGGACATAAACCACCAAGAGTTAAAATATTCAGGGGCTGGATTTTAGGTGGCCCAGTTCAGACCATTTCTTGTAGAGCATGCAGTTTCTATACCAACTTCCACACAGTGGTTTGAAACCATACCAGTTCCAGGGGTGAAACTGACAAACTCATCTTGGGTTCAGCCACAAATATGGTCACACCACATACAGTCATACCAGTCACTTACAATAAAAATCAAACCTTAAAAACTTAATTATAATTTTCAATAATGTATGGAATAGTACATAAATGGAAAATATTTGAATATGAAATGTATTTTTTCAAGGCAGTTGCTATCAAATGTGAAATAAATTAACATTTTTTATAAACTCTTAATAAGTATAACATTTTTTATAAACTCTTAATAAGTGAGCAAGACTTTGTTCACTAATAAAAACATATGCATATGATGTCAGTACATGAAATACATCATTATTAATGTACAGAATTAGGGCATTTGAACACTTTTTATGTCTATTGCAGTCTCTTCGATGACTCTATTATAACATAATTTAAGGTCTCACTAGCCATTGAATTCTAGAATAATAAATTTCTAAATATGTCTACCCACCTCTTCTTTCTAACAACTCTCCTGTGTCTATCATATTATGCGGCACTAGTGGGTAGCATTCTTATTCTCCCTGATCTCTGTCTCATCCAGGATGGTGTTTGCACACACAAAACCCAATCATTTAATTCCCTCAGGAAAATTTAGGCTATCATATAATTACTTCCAATGAGTTTATATACTCTGAGTTCCATTATGTCTCTAAATCTCCATGTGTGGCTTCTAACTTTACTTTTTTACATGCTTCCCTTACCACACAGATTATATCTTTTTGTCCTATAACTAAACTAAGGGACATGTCCTTTTAGTATCTGGAAGATACAGAGATCATAGTATTTTTAATTTTAGGGAGCATGTACATTCAATGACAATGAATGATCATCTGTGAGAGAAAGGTCACATTTCTTTATGATTATAACTTGTGTTAAGAGGGGACTGAATTCATGTACAGTAATCAGAAGCCTCACAGGAACATTGGGTGTTTATTTATTTCCAACTGAATCTAGAGAAGAAATTCATATGAACAGATAGAAAGGGAGAAATTCCATTACCTTCTCTGTTCTTGATAAATATAGGTATTAAGTAGATCATCAGTCATAAAGAAAGAAAGATTTGTTTATTTGAAAAGATATGTTAGTTACATGAGATCCTTTCCTTCCTTATAATTATTTCTTCTAGTAGAACTCTATTGCTCTTTTGGTAATCATTGGGAGAGAGACTGCATGATGAGTTATGGAGTCCAGGCCCAATGGATATACATCTACATAGCACTCCAATTCCCAAGATTCAGGGAAGATTTTGGAAATAGGATGAACATATTTTAAGGGCCATAAGAAAAGGGGTTTTGCTTGAGATTTTTTTTGTCTCCTAGTAATATCAGTGGATACAAATGTAAAATCCTACTAGCATATAACCAAATATGAACTGAAGAGGGAGGACATCAAAGGATACACCAAACTGGATGGGGGAAAGCCCATGAGACTTCAATTCTCTGCAAAAGTTACAGAGAACCAAGTCACTGTGGGAGCAGGAGAGGTACTCCTCCTCAAAGAAGAGTATACACGAGCAAAGAATTTTCCCAGAAAATATACATACATGTAACACTATATGAACTTTACAATTTGTTTTAAGGTTAATTTATGTATACTCAAACACGTATATGCATAAAATGATGAAGTAATAAAAAATATACCATGGATTGAAGGAAAGTGTAATGGGGTATATGGGAGGATTTGAAATTCAGGTAGGAAGAAAAAACGCTATAATTAAAATAGAATCTTGCAAATAAATTGAAAAAAGAAGTAGCTGCCTGACCACAATGACATCTAAAGCTACCTATAAAAGGACCCTGTAAAGGTTTATATAAGTTCAAGAATTGTACCATATCTGACAGTTCCTGTCAATGAAGGAAACATAAAAAAGAAATTCTACATTAGACGTAACAGGAATCAAAGGAAAGTGCAGTTCATAGACTAGTGCTCTTCCTTCTTGTCTAAAGGGGAGTATATTCCTTACAAATAAACATAGACTACATCTCTGACCTGAGACATAAGAGGACCACAGGCCTGTAATTAATCACTTGGCCAGTCCTGTGACTGTATCCAGCCATTGCTGATTTGCATGTGCCTAGAGAATACCCCACTGTCCTGAGGACTCTTCATAGACTGGTCAAACATTGTGTTTAAGTCAGCCTCACACAGGTCACAACACAGACATGAGGTCAGTCACATAACTCCTGAGGTTGTTGCTGCTCTGGCTTACAGGTAAGGAAGACATCATTGGAAATGTATACAGCTTAGTATGGTTGATCATGCCTGGTCTCAACGAAAGCTCTCTTAGTGTAATTAATTGTGTGTAAATTTGTTTTCAATTTTCCAACCTCAGGTGACTGATATGAAATCCAGATGACCCAGTCTCCAGAATTCCTGTCTGCATCTCTGGGAGACATTGTCACCATCATGTGCCAAGCATGTCAGGACATTTACAATTATTTAGCATGGCATCAGCAGAAAACAGGAAAATCTACCAAGATCCTGATCTATGCTTCAAAGAGTGTGGCAAATGATGTCCCATTGAGGTTCAGTGGCAATAGCTTAAATGCCCTTCCATATGCCTCTATGGACCCTATGCCATCTCACAAAGCTAACAGGAGAGCACTTAACAATGACACTTTCCCTTTCTCAGAAAACTAACATAGCTATTCCTCATTTTGTGGGGCTTTTCTGCCATCTTCAGGTCTTTCTCTGTCATTGTCAAATTATAATATAATTATTTCTTCCTTCCCTTTCTTCTCTCCAACACCTTATATAACACTTCTTGTTTTTTATTCAATCCATCGCCTTTTCCCTTCTATTGTTATATAAATGCATGTGTGCACACTTGTGCTTGTTTCCTAATATTGATGTATATCCCTAAGTGCATAAATGCAATCTGCACTGTCTTTATAATATTACTTGTGTTTATATTTTTCAGGACGAACATTTATTATTGCAAAACCAATTGCCACATTATTCCCTAGGAAAGTGCATTTCTCCCATAATGACCATTCTTTAGCTGCTTATGATTTTTACCCTGCATCAAGAACAATTCCCTTTGCAACAAAGGTAGACCATAACAGAAAATCACAACCAATTAAAATTCAAAGTTTTAAAGCCCAGACCCAAGTGTTACACCTACTATACAAATCCCACACCAAAGGATCAGAGATTTCAGAAGAGATGAATGATTGCAAAAGCCAGAATATCAGGGATTTTGTTGAAAACCTTTGGTAGTGATGACTTTACCAGAGTCCACAAAAATATACAGTAGATGACAAATTGATAGTTCAGGTGTTAACACACCAGAAGAATAATTCTCTAATGAGTGAATCTCATTAAGCAAGGCTTATGGGACCACAGACTCTGGACTGTTTGATTCTATCTTTAATTTTCTCATGTTCCACTTCATTGTTTCCCTAAAAACATCTATAGGTAATTTTTAAACAGTTTGTGTGTTTATCTCATGAATATATTCCATCATTTGGGTGCACATGAAGCTGTGAATGATCAGGAAGCTGATTTCTGCTTAATCTGTACAATTTTGATGAAAAGAAAAAATACTAGGATAATTTTATAACTGAATCTGACATAGGAAAATGATAGTATTCTCAGTTCCAAAGACAGCCTTTTACAGGTTTTTCTGATTTTATTGTTCAGAACAAATTCAAAATATTTGCCTCTAGAGAACAAGTTCCCAGGTATCTGTTGAACCAAAGTCAGGCTGATACTATTAAGACTTACACTCTCTACAGCAATTGACTTTCTGCATATACTTCTAACCTCAATCATAAACCAACCGTTTATTTTTTAAATCCTGAATTTCAATGTAACTCTCTTCTAGGGAAATCCTAACCACTGCAAGTTATGTGTATGTTTTACTCACTTTGCCCAGTCACTGCAAGCTCTTTAGCCTGAGAGAAAGAGTCTGACTTATCATGTGTTATTAGAATGGGTCATATCCTATATATCTAATTCATTATTGTCTAGAGTGTGATGTTGAAGGAGGTATGTGCAGAAAGAGCTGTTTAGAGAAAGCTATGTAAAGAGTTGTATAGAACTATGTGTATAAGTTATGTGTTTGCAGAGAAAGTTGAGAGAGAGGATGAGTAGCTGTGTAGAAGTTAGACCTTGTGTAGCTATACAGAAAAGATATAGAAGAGAGATGTGTGTATATTCACGTGAGAAGAGTGTGTAGGGGAGAGATATGAATAAAGAGAGTTGTGTGAAAAGTGAGATGTAGCTTTTGAGGAGGTTGTGTGCCAAGAGAGCTATTTAAAAGATGGAGCAGTAGTTGAGTAAATGTGTGTGTAAGAAAAGGCATATAGAAGAGAGACATGTGTAGATAGCGATGTGGAGGTATGCAAAAGTACATATAATGGTGTATAGAGATTGAAGCTGTGCTAGAAAGAGATGTATGTATGTAAAGAGAAACGTATATTTGTATTAAATAATGTAGCTGATGGAGATAGAAAGATTGTCAGAAAGAGATGGTTTTAGACGAATTAAAAAAGAAAGTTTACCATCAGAAAGTACATGCTTCCTTATTTGCTCCACAGATAGAAAAGTCTAGCACTCACATCATTGGTGGTATTATTATTATTATTATTATTATTATTATTATTATTATTATTATTATTATCATGATCATGATCATCATCATCATCATCATCAACTGGGCTGCTGGAACCTTGCTTTAAGATAGCAATAGAGTTTAGTGTGAGGTTCTGTTTCCTAGGAATGTTAGAAGATACACCCAGGAATTCTCACATGATTATTTAATTATAGTAATTATTTGGAAAACAAAATGTTAATATGAATGGATGTAAGTCCAAGACGTCTCAAATTTACACTGCTTTGGTTTTTTTTTATTTCTTTTGTTTTTTTTTGTATTTTTTGGTTTTGTTTGTTTTGTTTTTTAATTTTTTTATTGAAAAATTTTCCACCTCCTCCCCAAATCCCATTTCCCTCCCTCTCCTCCACTCTTCCCCCCTCCTTCTCTGGTCCAAAGAGCAGTCAGGGTTCCCTGGCCTGTGGGAAGTCCAAGGTCCTCCCCACTCCATCCAGGTCTAGGAAGGTGAACATCCAAACAGGCAGAGTTCCCACAAAGCCAGTACATGCAGTTGGGTCAAAACCCAGTGCCATTGTCATTGGCTTCATATTAGACCTCATTGTCCACCATGGTTCAGAGAGTCCTGTTTTATCCCATGCTTTTTCAGTCCCAGTAAAGCTGGTCTTCATGAGCTCCCAATGGATGAGCTCCCAATGGATGAGCTCCACTGTCTCAGCGGGTGGGTACACCCCTCACTGTCCGTCCTGACTTCCTTGCTCATGTTCTTACTCCTTCTGGTCCTCATTTGGACCTTGGGAACTCAGTACAGTGCTCCAATGTGGGTCTCTGTCTCTATCTCCATCCATTGCCAGATGAAGGTTCTATGGTGATATGCAAGGTATTCATCAGTATGACTATAGGATAGGGCCATTCCAGGTTTTATCTCCTCAGCTGCCGAAAGAACTAGCTGGGGACATCTCCCTGGACACCTGGGAACCCCTCTAGAGTCAAGTCTCTTGCCAACACTAAAATGTCTCCCTTAATTAGAATATATAATTCCCTGCTCCCATATCCACCCTTCCTTTATCCCAACCATCCCATTCCCCAAGCTCTCCCCATCTTCCCCTTCTCACTTTTCTCTCCTCATTTCCCCGTACCCCCATCCCAACCCACCCCAAGTTCCCAATTTTTGCCCAGAAATCTTCTCTACTTCCAATATCCAGGAGGATAACTATATATTTTTCTTTGGCTTCACCTTCTTATTTAGCTTCTCTATGATCACAAATAATAGGCTCAATGTCCTTTATTTATGGCTAGAAACCAATTATGAGTGAGTACATTCCATGTTCATCTTTTTGGGTCTGGGTTACCTCACTCAGGATAGTGTTTTCTATTTCCATCCATTTG
>NW_004949098.1:15263896-15265219 GCF_000317375.1 Microtus ochrogaster
GAACATAGTTGAACAAATGCTTTTGTAATATGATAGGGCATCTCTTGGGTGTATTCCCAAGAGTGGTATTGCTGGGTCCTGGGGTAGGTTGATCCCAAATTTCCTGAGAAACTGCCATACTTGTTTTTCTTTGTAAAGAGAGCATTCATTATGAACTATAGGACAAACTGGCAGAGGTTGGAAAAGGAATCAGCAATTCGTGGATTATATCTATCAGGGTAGCCACATCCATCCCAATCCAAAGAATTTTGAATTAGCTGCTGTGAACCACAGTAGATGAACCCCTTGATATATCATGTGGTATCACATACGCTGGTAAAAAAAAAAAAAAAAGTTGCTGACTTTGTGTTCTGTAATTACAATGAGCTAAGTAAGCATTTAAACTGACTATTGTATGGACTCTTCTTTTTTTATTTTTTTATTTCATTGAGAAGAGAAAAAAATTTTCAGCCTTCCCCCAGCCTCCCATTTCCCTCCCTTTCCTCCCACCCTTTTTCCCCTGTCCCCACTCCTCTCCCCCTCCCTCTCCAGTCCAAAGAACAGTCAGGGTTCCCTGCCCTGTGGAAAGTCCAAGGTCCTCCCCCTTCCGTCCATGTCTAGGAAGGTGAACATCCAAACTGGCTAGGCTCCCACAAAGCCAGAACATTAAGTAGGATCAAAACCCCGTACCATTGTCCTTGGCTTCTCATCAGCCCTCACTGTTCGCCATGTTCAGAGAGTCTGGTTTTATCCCATGCTTCTTCAGTCATAGTCCAGCTGGCCTTGATGAGCTCCCAATAGATCAGACCCACTGTCTCAGTGGGTGGGTGCACCCCTTGTGGTCCTGACTTCCTTGCTCATGTTCTCCCTCCTTCTGCTTCTCATTGGGACCTTTGGAGCTCAGTCCAGTGCTCCAGTGTGGGCCTCTGTATCTATCTCCATTCATCACCAGATGAAGGTTCTATGGTGATATGCAAGATATTCACCAGTATTGCTATAGGATAGGGTCATTTCAGGTTCCTTATCCTCAGCTGTTGCAGTAGGATTGGTGGGCTGGGCTGCGTCCCACCACCCAGCTAGCTTTACCCGAAATAATTACACAGGCAATGTATTCTTTTAAACATTGCTTGGCCCATTAGTTTCAGCCTCTTAACCCATTTCTAATAATCTATGTAGCACCACGAGGTGCACTTATCAGGAAAGATCTTAACCTGAGTCTGCCTGGAGTGGGAGAATCATGGCAACTCTTTGACTCAGCTTCTTTCTCCCAGCATTCTGTTCTGTTTACTCCACCCACCTATGTTTTAACCTATGAGGACCAAGCAGTTTCTTTATTGCTTAACC
>NW_004949098.1:15266389-15267534 GCF_000317375.1 Microtus ochrogaster
TTGATAGGCCAACCCTTAGGTGGGTGGAGTAAACAGAACAGAATGCTGGGAGAAAGAAGCTAAGTCAGGAGTCGCCATGGTTCTCCCACTCCAGACAGATGCAGGTTAAGATCATTCCTGGTAAGCCAGCTCATGGGCTACACAGATTAATAGAAATGGGTTAGATCAATATGTAAGAGCTAGCCAATAAGAAACTGAAACTAATGGGTCAGTCAGTGTTTAAAAGAATACAGTTTCCGTGTAATTATTTCTGGTAAAGCTAGCCATGAGGGCGGCAGGGTGCCGGGGACACAGCCCCACTGCCCTTATTTCAACACTCAGCTGCCCAAGGAACTAACTGGGGGGCATCGCCTTGGTCTCCTGGGAGCCACTCTAGGTTCAAGTCTCTTGCCAACCCTAAGGTGGCTCCCCCAACTAAAAATTGTGCTTCCGTGCTCACCTATCCAACCTTCCTCCATCCCAATGATCCTGTTTCCCCATGTACCCCCCATCCTCCCCTTCCCACTTTTCTCTCTCCATCTCCTCCCACCACCATCTCACCCTACCCCCAAGATCCCAGTTTTCTCCCCGGCAATTCTGTCCACCTCCCATAGCCAAGAGGACAACCATATGTTTTTCCTTGGGTTCACCTTCCCATTTAGCTTTGATAGGTTCACCAACTGTAGACTCTGTGACCCTCATTCATTGCTAGAAACCAATTATGAGTGAGTACATCAGATGTTCATCTTTTTGGGTCTGGGTTACCTCACTCAGGATAGTGTTTTCTATTTCTATCCATTTGCATGAAAATTCGAGAATTCATTGTTTTTTACCGCAGCCTAGTACTCTAATGTGTATATATTCCACACTTTCTTCATCCATTCTTCCATTGAAGGACATCTAGGTCATTTCCAGGTTCTGGCTACTACAAATAATACTGCTATGGACATAGTTGAAAAAATGCTTTAGTAATATGTTGGGACATCTTTTCGGTATATTCCCAAGAGTGGTATTGCTGGGACTAGGGGTAGGTTGATCCCGAATTTACTGAGAAACTGACACACTGATTTCCAAAGTGGTTGCACAAGATTGCATTCCTACCAGCAATGGATGAGGGTTCCCCTTCCTCCACAGCCTCTCCAGCAAAGGCTATCATTGGTGTTTTT
>NW_004949098.1:15294428-15306438 GCF_000317375.1 Microtus ochrogaster
CCTTCTGAATATTAACCTTCATCAGGCGATGAAAGGAGACAGAGACAGAGACCCACATTGGAGCACCGGATTGAAATCCCAAGGTCCAAATCAGGAGAAGAAGGAGAGCGAGTACGAGCAAGGAACTCAGGACCGCCAGGGGTGCACCCACATACTGAGACAATGGGAATGATATATCGGAAACTCACCAAGGTCATCTGGATTGGGTCTGAAAAAGCATGGGATAAAATCGGACTCGCTGAACATAGTGGACAATGAGGACTCCTGAGAAGTCAAGAACGATGACACTGGGTTTTGATCCTACTGCACGTAATGGCTTTGTGGGAGCCTAGGCAGTTTGGATGCTCACCTTACTAGACCTGGAAGGAGGTGGGAGGTCCTCGGACTTCCCACAGGGCAGGGAACCCTGACTGCTTTTTGGGCTGATGAGGGAGGGGGAGTTGATTGGGGAGAGGGGGAGGGAAATGGGAGGCGGTAGCAGGGAGGAGGCAGAAATCCTTAATTTTATTTAGCTCTACATTTGTCTCTGCTCTCCTCCCTGCCTCTCCCCTCCTCTTCAACCCTCTCCCATGCTCCCAATTTAGTCAGGAGATCTTATCTTTTTCTACTACCCATGTAGATTAGATCTATGTATGTCTCTCTTAAG
Source organism: Microtus ochrogaster (assembly GCF_000317375.1). Classification (NCBI taxonomy): domain Eukaryota; kingdom Metazoa; phylum Chordata; class Mammalia; order Rodentia; family Cricetidae; genus Microtus; species Microtus ochrogaster. Next base: position 15,295,075 of record NW_004949098.1, read on the forward strand.
GTTCCTCATTGTTGTCTAAATTCTCTGAGATTGTGATTTCTGGGCTATTTATCTTTGTTTTAGGTTTAAAAACCACCTATGAGTGAGTACATGTGATAATTGTCTTTCTGTATCTGTGTTACCTCACTCAAAATATTTTCTAGCTTCATCCATTTTCCTGCAAAATTCAAGATGTCATTATTTTTTTTCTCCATTGTGTAAATGTACCATATTTTCCTTATCCATTCTTAAGCCAAACAGCATTTAGGGTTTTTTTTTTTTTTCCAGTTTCTTGTTATGACAAGCAATGCTGCTATTAACAAAGTTGAGCAAATTTCTTTGTGGCTCAATTGGATATATACCCAAAAGTGGTATTGAAAGACCCCCAAGGTGGGCTGCCTTTCAGTCTGGGGAGACCCTTCCAAGGAACAACGAGTCCACTCGTGCGGATGCAAACAGCAAGAGGTTTATTGGGTGGGCACAGGTACCTGTGGGCAGCAAATCCTTTCGGAGGACTTGCGCACCTTCAGGTTGGGGCAGTGGGTTTTTATGGGGTAGGGCAGCAAAAGCGCGGGTACAGAAGCGAGAGGCTTAGTTACAGTGTTTTCATTGGTCAGTTTGAATGTGGCCAAGCTCAGAGCGGGGCAAAGCCCCTAGTTTCCGAGAATTCAGCCCTGGGCTGCCTTGGCTCTTATCTAGGGGAGACAGGGTATCCACCGTCCCCAACGCCCAGCCACATTCTTGGTATTCCCCCGGTCCTCCCCCTGGCCCAAGCCACAGGGGTCCCTATCTCATTTTGGCAGCTTCTAAAACTGCCCTTTGTTTAAACCCTGGATATTTAGTACAAGCCTTGCAAAATGGCATTACAGGTGCTAAGTTGTTTAACAAGCTTGGCGGGGGGTCTTTTATCTAGTGCTAAGCTGCTTGGCAAGCTGGATGGGGGTCTGTCCCAATGCCCTTGCCTCTAATTTGAACTCTCCCTGGCCTAGCTTTCAGTTATGCTGCTCATAAATCCAAATCTTGCAAAATAGCGTTACTGCTGCTGCTAACTTAATGCTGCTAGGTGGGGGTCCTTCAGTATTACTGGGTCTTAAGAAATGTTGTTTCCTAATTTTCTGAGAAATTGCTACACTGACATCCAAAGGAGCTGTACAAGCTTGCATTCCCGCCAGTAATGCAGAATTGATCCCTTTGCCACACAACCTCTCTAGCATAAATTGTCATCAGTGTTTTTGATCTTGGCCATTCTTACAGGCGTACATTAGAATCTCATGGTTGTTTTGATTTGCCTTTCTCTGATGACTAAGGAGGTTGAACATTTCCTTAAGTGTTCTTTAGCAATTTTAGATTATTTTGTTGAGAATTCTCTGTTTAGGATTGTACTCTATTTTTTTTATTTGATTATTTGCTCTTTTGATGACCAATTTCTTGAGTTCTTTGTATATTTTTGAGATCAGACTTCTGTCTCTTACCATGGTGTTTTTTAGCTTTTCTTATTTCTAAATCTGTTTCATCTGATGAAGAAGGAAGATATCCATCTTTGTTGTCCTAGGTTTCCTCACTTTTACTGTCTGTTGTAATCTGCTGGTCTAGCCTGTTACAAGGGTACCATGTCCCACCCACTACTAATCCCGCAGTTCCCACCCACCTAGGCAAGTGATCTCCTGATCTTTTGCTTTCTTGCTTCCTCTCTATCCCTCTCTGTTAGTTCCTCTTCTGTATTTTTTTCCTTTTTAGTTATTCATTTATTTATTTATTTATTAAAGATCTCCGTCTCTTCCCTGCCACCACCTCCCATTTCCCTCCCCCTCCCCCAATCATGTCCCCCTCCCTGGTCAGCCCAAAGAGAAATCAGGGTTCCCTGCCCTGTGGGATGTCCAAGGAATCCCCACCTCCATCCAGGTCCAGTAGGGTGAACATCCAAACTGTCTAGGCTCCCACAAAGCCAGTACATGCAGTAGGATCAGAAACCCATTGCCATTGTTCTTGAGTTCTCAGTAGTCCTCATTGTCCGTTATGTTCAGTGAGTCCGGCCTCATCCCAGGCTTTTTCATATTTAGTCCAGCTGGCCTTGGCGAGTTCCCAATAGTACATCCCCATTGTCTCTGATTGTGGGTGCACCCCTTGCTGTCCTGAGTTCCTCTTCTGAAAAGGTAATTATTGCCTCTCCTTCCCCGCTTTCCCCTTTGCTGCCCTTTCTCTCTTGCTCTCTCTTTCTCTCTCTCTTCCCTCCAGTACATAGTCCCCTTAACTACTAAATAAACTCAATGCCCAGAATCTCTCCACAGGCCACTCAGCAGGGGAACTACAAGGACTTGGCAACCCACTATCATCCCTTGTGGGACTGGCCTCGGGTCACCTGGAGTTATGATTGATACCACTGTCCTCTGAAACAACATTTCTATCAACCTATGAAGAAATATTATCCTCCACTTAACAGTATTGTCTCTCCATTCTGATGAGCTCTCCTTAAAGCTCTCATAACTTGCTTCCGTACTTTCAGGTTCACTTGAATATGAGGAGGTGCATGAAACAAATGACAATGCTATTTAATTAATAACGAAAGCTCTGTAAGCTGTTTAACCTTCCATTTCACTCTATTTCCTTTTAACAGGAATTTTAATAAGTACACGTACCACTGTTCCTAAGATGGGAAGTTTCCCATGATGCTGCTAATCCTGGAGTCCCCTTACTCTGAGGGTACTTTTCTTCCAATTTTCAAAGTGTCCAACTTCTCTGTTCTCCTTCAGTGGGTCTGTTGTCCTCATTCAAGCCACACCTTGGGCACCAAAATATCACAGATGCCATGTGTGTGCATTCATGAAAGTCTATTGAAAGACTGCTCAGAGACACTTTAAGAATGAACTTAGTTCTCCACAGCTAAAGAGACATTTATACTTGATGGACAGAAATGATTTCCTTTGCCCAGAGCATTTTTATTTTTCCCCATATTTACAATTAGGACAGTTGATTCAATATGCTCAAAAGAGCCTGAATGCAGCTTCCAAAAATACAATGCCAAGTGCAAATTCTTGATTGATCATATCATACAGTTTTCAGAGTTTCCCCAAAACAGGGTTTGCATAGGCCATTTATATCCTTGGGAAACTATCAGACAAGATTATTTTAAAGCAACAAAAGCTATCTGCTAAATAAAGGATAGATTATGGCTAGATGCTAACTCCAGAGCAAGGCCAGGTGTGGCCCAGTAGAGTTCAGGGCTAGATGTTAACTCTCTGGAACCAGGACAGCAGGAATTCTGTCAAAATGGACTTAAGAGCAATGTTTACTGCACAGGGACACACAACCTCAAAAAAACTTTCCCACATCTGAAACAAAGAATTTTGTTTCCTATTTGTGTTATTACACCAATACAAGGAAAATAGTGTTTGGGGTTTATTTCTGGTTAGTGTTATACCTACTGTGGTGATTCTCCATAGGTGCATATATTTGCATGCTTATGAAATGGTACCGTTTGAAAGGATTAGGAGGTGTGGCCTTGTTGGAGGAAGTGTGTTATTGGAGGTAATTTTTGAGGGTTTAAAAACCCAGCCCAGACCTGGCGTCTCTATCCTTCTGCATCTTGCTGATCCAGAAGTAGAACTCTCAGCTATCATGTCTGTCTGTGTGCAGCCATGCTGTCCAACATAGAGATAATGAACTAAACTTTAAGAAAGCTCATCTAGGTGATTTTCTTTATACAAGCTGTCGTGGTCATGGTGTCTCCAATAGCAATAGAAGAGAACAAAGAAACCTACTGATATACTGTGGAAATCTGTGCAGTATTTACTAGTACTGTGCACTAATTGGGGAAACTCCAAGTTCTGGGCCAACAGAGATACAACAGTCAATTCCCCCATTTCCCCATTCATTGTCATGGCTTCAAGAAGCCCCGTTGTCAATGTGGCTTTCCTTTCTTTGATTTCCTATAGACATGTTAAATGAATAACCCTCCAAAGAGATATAAAGTAGGTAAAGGAGGAAAAGGTGTTCATTGACACATATAGGCATACATGAACAGAAAAAAAGACTAGAAAAGCACCCAGGGAAATATCACACATACCTAACAGGCTTCTAGGGAAACACAGGAGAATCACCCAACCTTTGATTGAATATCTCTTCATAAACTGACCAAGACTTTGGACATCAAGAATTTAGATTCTAATATTAACAATTTATATAATTTCTCCCAATGACAATGGGTTATAATTATGTGTGTAAAAAAATAAGTTTTGTAGTAAATCCAATTTCTTAGGCATATTAAATGCCTTCTTTAATTTCATGGAGAAGGAGGATGCCGTGTCTTGGCTATGCAACTGAGGAATGGGGGGAACTAATTTTTCTCTTTTGATGGCTGAAAAGAGTAACACTCTTTTTGATAATGAGGTATGTTTTTTTTGTTAAGTAGAGTCACAAGGGTGCCCCAGGATGCCAAAGACTCTAACCAGAGAATGCATCGTGTCTGAGATCATTCTTAAAATAGGACATAAGTTTAGGAAGTGCTGAGTGCCCTGGAAAATCAGCTAGATTATACAGAAACAATTACTTTTTCTCACTCCACTGACCTCATTTTTGAGATGAGGAGCAGCAGGGCTGCTTCCCGCCATCCGGCCGCCCTCATGGCTAGCTTTACCCGAAATAATTACATGGATACTGTATTCTTTTAAACACTGGCCTGGCCCATTAGCTCTAGCCTCTCACTGGCTAACTCTCATATCTTGCTTTAACCCATACTCAACAATCTGTTTAGCCCATGAGCTGGCTTACCAGGAAAGAGCTTAACTTGCATCTGTCTGGAGTGGGAGAATCATGGTGACTACCTGACTGGGCTTCTTTCTCCCAGCATTTTGTTCTGTTTATTCCACCCACCTAAGGGTTGGTCTATCCAATGGGCCAAGGCAGTTTCTTCATTACTTAACCAATGAAACAACAGATAGAAAGATGACCCTCCTCCATCACCTCATGACACAAAACCACAGGAATCTCTAAGAGGTAGCAAACCTATAGTTGATATTGTCTTGGAAAGATAATTTCTATCTAATTATATTAAAATCATAAGGATGCAGGTAGACGGTATTGTAATTAAGTAAATTAGCTATTTTACAGAACCTAGATTTGATTCCCAGCATATATATGACTGCTAACAAATCTTTATCACATCATTCCAGGGTATTTTAGATGTTTCCTTCTTCTAGCCTCTTAGATATTGCACTCATATGGTATACCAACAAATATGCATCCAAAACACCAGTACAGATAAAATAAAAATAAATAAGCATTAAATATTTGGAAAATCCTGGGTGACTAGCATCCTGACAAACTGATCGTTAGGGAGAAATTATTCTCACAATGTAATTAAGTCTTACTAACCTCATGGTCATCAGATAGGGTGTCAACTATTGTATCATATGCATGGAGGGTAAGAAGTTTCCTCCATTAACTGTTTGTTCACTTCTCTCTTTGCTAGAAGGAATTGTCTTAGTTTTCTTTTCTCTATCTCTTTCTTTATCACTCTCTTATTCTTTCTTTCTTTGTTTTGTCAGGGGAGTCTTTATCTGGCTCACACTTCCCCATCATAGCCAAAAACTGAAGGAAGTCAGATGGGGGATGCAAGCAGGACTGAAACCAGAAGGCAGGAGCTAATATAGTGACAATGGAGGATTGACTTATTCAGTATGGTTTGCTAAGTTTGCTTTAACTTTTGTGTTTATATTTTTATATGAATAGAGTTTTCCTTCACTTTATTCCTCCCAGTTTCTCTCCATCTCCTGTTTCTTCCAGATCTACTTCATTTCAATATGTCATTGGAAAAAAAACACAAATCTAGAAGATAACAACAAAATAAAATATAATAAAACTGACATATTGGAGTTGGACAGGACAATCCAACAGAAAGACAAGAGTTCCAAGAGGACCACAAGAATCAGAGCTACATTTCTTTACACATTGAGGAGTTACATAAAAGAATTAAACTGAAAACTATAGAACATATATAGAGGACCTTATGCAGACACAGGTAGGCCCTATGTCTGCTGCTTCAGTCTCTTTCAATTCATATCAACTTTGCTCCCTTGTTGTAGAGGATTTGTTCTCCTGGTGCTCTCCTTCCATTCTGTCTCTCCCCACATCTTCTGCCTTCTCTTCTATAGTGTTCCCTGATCTCAGGGGGAGATTTGAGGGAGACATCCCATGTATTGTATGTTCCCAGGTCTCTAATCATCTCTGAATAATGTCTAGCTATTGGACTCACTATTTGTTTTCACCTACTGTAAAAGCAAGCCTCTCTGAAGATGACTGAATAATGCAGCAATCTATGAGTAGAGCAGACTATCGTTATGAGTCATATTGAGTTTTCTACAAATATAGAGATGTATTTCAGAAAGATAGATAATCTTCAACACTTCAAAGACCTACAAAATATGGCATTCAAAATGTTTTAAGAACTTAAACTTTTCTCAACAATGAGACATGTCCATTTCTGACAGCATCAATCACATAGTTGAACAAATGCTTTTGTAGTATGATTGGGCATCTCTTGGGTATATTCCCATGAGTGGTATTGCTGGATCTTGAGGTAGGTTGACTCCCAACTGTCTGAGAAACCATCACATTGATTTCCAAAGTGGTTGCACAAGTTTGCATTCCCACCCACAATGAATGAGTGTTCCCCTTACTCCACATCCTCTCCAGCAAAGGCTATCATTGGTGTTTTTGATTTTAGCCATTCTGACAGGTGTAACATTATGGTATCTCAAAGTTGTTTTGATTGCATTTCCCTGATCTCTAAGTTGAACATGAGCTTCAATATCTTTTGGTCATTTGAACTTCTGTTGAGAATTTTCTGTTCAGTTCAGTACCCTATTTTTTAATTGGGTTATTTAGAATTTTAATGTCTAGTTTTTTTCAGTTCTTTATATATTTTGGAGATCAGACCTTTGTCTGATGTGGGGTTGGTGAAGATCTTCTCCCATTCAGTAGGATGCCTTTTTGTCTTAATGACAGTGTCTTTTGCTTTAGAGAAGCTTCTCAGATTCAGGAAGTCCCATTTATTCATTGTTGCTCTTATTGTCTATGCTACTGGGGTTATACGTATGATGTGGTCTCCTGTGTCCATGTATTGCAAGCTACTTCCCAGTTTCTTTTCTATCATTTTCAGTGTGGTCAGATTTATATTGAGGTCTTTAATCTATTTGGACTTGAGTTTTGTGCATGGTGATAGATATGGATCTATTTTTATTCTTCTACATGTTGACATCCAGTTATGGCAGCACCATTTGTTAAAGATGCTTTCTTTCTTCCATTGTCTAATTTTAGTTTCTTTGTCGAAAATCAGGTGTTCACAGTTTGTGGATTAATATCCGGGTTTTCAATTTGATTCCATTGGTCAACGTCTCTGTTTTTATGCCAATACCAAAGTGTTTTCATTACTCTAGCTCTGTAATAGTGTTTGAAGTCAGGGATGGTAATGCCTCCAGATGTTCCTTTATTGTATAGAATTGTTTTGGCTATCCTTGTTTTATTTGCGTTTCCATATGAAGTTGATTATTGTCTTCTCCAGCTCTGTGAAAAATTTTGATGGGATCTTGATGGGGATTGCATTGAATCTATAGATTGCCTTTGGTAGAATTGCCATTTTTACTATGGTGATCCTAAAAATCCAAGAGCATGAAAGATCCTTCCATTTTCTAGTATCCTCTTCAATTTCTTTCTTCAAAGCCTTAAAGTTCTTGTCAAACAGATCTTTCAATTCCTTGTTTAGTGTTACACCAAAGTACTTTATGCGCTTTGTGGCTATTGTGAAAGGTGATGTTTCTCTGATTTTGCTCTCTGCTTCTTTATCCTTTGTGTATATGAAGGCTACTGATATTTTTGACTTAATCTTGTATCCTGCTACATCACTGAAGGTATTTATTTACTATAGGAGTTCTTTGATAGAGGTTTTGGGGTCGCTTATGTATACTATCATATCACTTGTAAAGAATTAAAAGTTTGACTTCTTCCTTTTCAATTTGAATCCCCTTGATCTCTTTATGTTGTCTTATTGTTATTGCTAGAACTTCAAGTACTATATTGAGGAGATATGGAGAGAGTGGAAGCCTTGTCTTGTTCCTAATTTTAGTGAAATTGGTTTGAATTTCTATTCATTTAATTTGATGTTTTCTGTCAGCTTGTTGTGTATAGTTTTTATTATATTTAGGTATGATCCTTGTATCCCTAATCCCTCCAAGACCTTTATCATAAAGGGGTGTTAAATTTTTTCAAATGCTTTTTCACCATCTAATGAAATGATCATATGTTTTATTTTATTTCAGTTGATTTATATGATGGATTACATTGATAGATTTTTGTATGATGAACCAGCCCTACATCTCTGCAATGAAGCCTACTTGATCATAATGGATGACTTTTTGATGTGTTCTTGGATTCCGTTAGCCAGTATTTTATTGAGAATGTTGGCATTGGTGTTCATGAGTGAGATTGGTCTGTAATTTTCTTTTTTATTTGAGTCTTTGTGTGTCTGTTCCTCTATAGTATCTTTAGCACCTGAGATTCTTTCTTCTATCTCTTGTATTCTGTTGTTTTATTTGTCTCTGTAGTTCCTATTCATTTACCCAGGTTTTCCATATCCAGCCATCCCTCAGTTTGTGCTTTCTTTATTATCTACATTCCAGTCTTCAAGTCTTTAACTGTTTCCTTTATGTGTTTGATTGCTTTTTGTTGGTTTTCTTTGGTATCTTTGAGAGATTTATTAATTTCTTCTAACTTTTTGTTTGTCTTTTCTTCCATTTCTTTAAGGGAGTTTTTCACTTCCTGTTTAAGGGTCTCCATCATTTTCATAATGTTACATTTAAAGTCAATTTCTTCTGGGTTAAGGTGTGCTTTTGAAACTGGTTATTCATTGTCTTTTTTAAAGATTTACATTCTTATAAATTAAATAACACAAAGCTGCTATATGAACTAGAGTCATCTGAGAATAAGGTAAGGATATGGTGGCCACACCTTTCAAACTTTTCAAGTTTCCTACCAATGACATTTTTCCACATCTCTAAACAACCAATCAAAAACAACTTGTGAATCAGCATTATTTTTTTCCATTAATCTTCATATCAATTTTTAATTGGGCCAATTGACTACCTACTGATTTTCATACTAAAATATTATAGACTCAGCTTTGTGATCTTTAACAGATACCACAGTCTCTTTCCAAACAGAATTACAAATCTCAACATGTTTAGATCCTTACTACTTGCTATCCGGAATATCTTTCTGTGTAGTTGTTTTGTTCTCCTCACTGAATTCTGGATTACTTAATTCCAAGTGCTCTTGGAGAACAGGCACTGCAGCTTCTGCCTTGGGGAAGATGTACTCTGAAGAAGCATCAGAAAATCCCCTATATCAATTTCTTTGAAATAGCAAATTTCTTACATTAGTTATTTCCACAAAGCTGTGACAAATACCTAATATATGGAATGTGTGAAATGGCATGATTCCTATGCTCTGAATTTACTCAGGAGATGTCTTTTTCTATTTCCCATGTAGATTATATCCGTATATGTCTCTCTTAGGGTTCTCTTTGTTGTCAAGGTTCTCTGGGATTGTGAAACATAGGCTAATTATTATTTGTTTCATGTATAAAAGTCACTGATGAATGAGTACATATTATATTTGTCATTCTGGTTCTGAGTAAGAACCTATAATTCTGATGACAATACTGTATATTAAAACAGTTCTGAGGGATCTCTATAGAGTTTTTTTTATTTAGTTTTATAACTCTCAACGTATTGATCTTAAACACATGATACTTTCTTTTGAAAGTGTACAGATGGAACTAAAGAGGAAGAAAGACATTTGGGGAAAGGACACTCTATAGACAGCTGTACCTTAATGTCACTGTGACTTTCTCAGTCTGATTGACTTTGCAAAAATATATTAGCAGATGGAAACAATAAGATAGACAGCTGGTGACTCTGCTACATCCTTCAAGGGTTTATGTCATGGCTTGTATCACTGTGGGAGGAGTATTCCAATACTGTTGACAGTAATAAGTAGCAACATCTTCAGGCTGTAGGCTGCTAATGGTGAGAGTAAAATCTGTCCCAAATCCACTGCCACTGAACCTTGAAGTAACCCCAGATTCCAAACTGGCTGCATGGTATATGAGGAGTTTAGGAGAGCTGCCTGGTTTTTGCTGATACCAGGCTAACCAATTGCTAATGCTTTCACTTGCCCTGCAAGTAATGCTGACACTGTTTCCTAGAGATGCGTACAAGGATGGAGACTGGGTCATCTGGATGTCACATATTATGCCTGTGAGTGGAAACAAATAATATTCTTGGTTAGTCATGATAGAAATGACTTCTGTGAAGTTCCAGCTGCAATGACTACAAAAAGATGAGCAAATTAACATAGTTTTCATTCCTTACCTGGGATCCAGAACAGCAGGAACACCAAAAGCTGAGAAGGAGGATTCATGTCTATGCTGTATCGTGTTATTGACTGAATCTTAGACTGGGTATGACCATGCTTTTAAGAAGATGTGAGTGAACAAATGCAAATCACCAGGGCCTGGGCAGAGCTGAGCACAGATGCAGGGATGCTTTATCTTAGTAACTCAGCTGGTTGAGGTGCAGGTGTCCCAAGCTAGACCAAAATGTTTCAGATTTTACTACACACTGTTTTTGTTAATGTTATAGTTTATTACAAAAAGTGTTTTGATAATTTTTTCAGCAGGCCAAAAGAAATTAACACAAGTATAAAATCCTTTATTCACGTCACTTCTATACTGAATTGTTCCATTTTAAATAATGTGCTTCCTCCTGCTAGCTGCTGCCATATTCCTCCTGTATTTGGCTTGGTGGGATTGTTATGTTAAAGGATACCACTGTATCTAATACAATGTGATTATTTCATAAAAGATCTCCTCTCCTTTTTGTGAAATTTACTTGCAGACAATAACAAAGATGATTTTTATAAGAGCAATGATGCTTGTTTAAATCCATGTTTTGATTAAACTTTCTGGGTCATCCTAAAAGATAGGGGTTATTAGGGCAGTTAGTGAAGATGATTAATGATATGTTTTAGGTTTTTCTGCCAATTGCTCCAATAAGTGAACTGATAATGCCACCTTCTCTAGAAATATACCCAACAATCTAACTACTCTGTTGCGGGAGGTCCTCCCACTCCTCCAGCCTATAGCTGCTAAGATACCAGCCCATTGGGGCATGGTCTCTCTCCCTTTAAAAAAGCAGCGACTTCCCTCTCCTCACTCTCTCCCTGCTCCGCTGGCGACTAGACTCCCTTCCTGGTTGTGCAGAGGGCTGTGATCTGTAAGTTTTCCCCTTTAAATAAATACCATCTTATTAATCATAATTCCAAACTGGTGTG
>NC_022017.1:0-16043 GCF_000317375.1 Microtus ochrogaster
CTGATAATCTTTCAAAGTAAAGCTTTTACAGAGAAAAGGATCCCTGCTCTCACTTATAACAATACTTTGACATATCTCAAACAATGGCTTCTCTTATTCGAGAAACACATGTGCTTTTCTCACAAAAGCATTTCATGAAATTCAAACACTTTCCTTAGAACGTCATTATCATTCAAACAACAGCTTCTCCAGATTAAAGGAACACTGCTCTCCCTTCTGACAATACTTGGACATATCCCAAACAATGGCTTCTCTTTTCAGAGAAACATATATGCCTTTCTCAAGAAAGCATTTCATGAAATTCATACATTTTCCAAACACGGGATTATATTTCCAAGTAAATCTTCTACAGACAAAAGGAACACTGCTTTCATTTCAAATAATATTTTGACATATCTCAAACAATGGTATCTCTTTTCAGAGAAACAAATATACACTTCTCACAAAAGCATTTCATGAAATTCATACACTTTAAAAGGACGTGATTATCTTTAAAAGTAAAGCTTCTACAGAGAAAAGGAACACTGCTCTCACTTCTAACAGTACTTCGACATATTTCAAACCATGGCTTCTCTTTAAGAGAAACACATGTGCGTTTCTGACAAAAGCATTTCATGAAATTCATGCACTTTCCAAGGAACGTGATTATCATTCAAAATAAAGCTTCTACAGAGAAAAGACCACTTCTCTCACTTCTAAAAGTACGTTGACATATCTCGAATAACAGCTTTTATGAAATTCATACAATTTTCAAGGAAGATGATTATCTTTCAAAGTAAAGATTCTACAGTGAAAAGAACACTGTTCTCCCTTCAAACAATACTTTGATATATTTCAAGCAATTGCTTGTCTGTTCAAAGAAACACATGTGAGTTTCTCACAAAAGCATTTCATGAAATTATTATACTTTCCAAAGAATGTGATTATTTTAAAAATACAGCTTCTTCAGAGATAAGTAACACTGCTCTGTCTTCTAACAATACTTTGACATATCTCAGACAATGGCTTTTCTTTTCAGAGAAACATATGTGCATTTCACACGAAAGCATTTCATGAAATTCATACACTTTCTAAAGAACGTGATTATCTTTCAAAGTAAATCTTCTACGGAGAAAAGAACACTTCTCTCACTTCCAACAATACATTTCATATTTCTGAAAAGACTGCTTCTCTTTTCAGAGAAACACATTTCGGTTTCTCACAAAATATTTCATGAATTTCATAGACTATCAAATGAACGTACTAGTCTTTGAAATTAAAGCTTCTACAGAGAACACTAACACTGTTCCCACTTCTTATAATTCTTTGACATATAGGAAACAATAGCTTCTCTTTTCAGAGAAACACATGTGGGATTCTCAAAAAAGAATTTCATGAAATTCATACACTTTCTAAAGAATATGATTTTCTTTCAAAGCACTGCTTCTACAGAGAAAAGGAACACTGCTTTCACTTCTGACAATACTTTGACATATCTCAAACAACGGCTTCTCTTTTCATAGAAACACATGTGTGTTTCTCGAAAAAGCATTTCATGAAATTCATACGTTTTCCAAAGAACATGATTATCTTTCATAGTAATGCTTCTACAGAGAAATGGAACACTGTTCTCACTTCTAACAATACTTTGACCTATCCTAAAGGCTTCTCTTTTCAGAGGAACACATGTGTGTTTCTCAAAAAAACATTTCATGAAATTTATACATATTCAAAAAAACGTGATTATCTTTCAAAGTAAATCTTCTACAGAGAACAGGAACATTGTTCACACTTCTCACAATACTTTGACATATCTCAAAGCTCTTCTATCAGAGAAACGCATGTGCATATCTCAGAAAAGCATTTCATGAAATTCATACACTTTCCAAAGAACATAATAGTCTTTCAAAGTACAGCTTCTACAGAGAAAAGGGACACTGCTTTCACTTCTAACAATACTTTGACATGTCTCAAACAACGGCTTCCCTTTTCAGTGTAACACATGTTTGTTTCTCACAAAAGCATTTCTTGAAATTCATACACTCTCCAAGAACATGATTATCTTTCACAACATGATTATCTTTTAACAGGGAATAGGACACTGTTCTCACTTCTAACAATACTTCGACATATCTCAAACAATGGCTTCTCTTTTCAGAGAAACACAGGTGTGTTGCTCACATAAGGATTTCATGAAATTCATACACTTTCCAAAGAATATGATTATTTTTTACATTATATATTCTACAGTGAAAATAAACACTGTTCTCACTTCTAACAATACTTTGACATATCTCAAACAACCGCTTCTTTTCTCAGAGAAACACATGTGCATTTGTAACAAAAGCATTTCATGAAATTCATAAACTTTCAAAAGAACATGATTGACTTTCAAAATAAAGCTTCTACCAAGGAAAAAACCACTGCTTTCACTTCTAACATGACATTGCCATATCTCAAACAAAGGCAGACTTTTCTTTTAAAAGAAACACATGTGTGTTTCTCAAAAAAACATTTCATGAAATTCATACACTTTCCAAAGAAAGTGATTATCTTTCAAAGTAAAGCTTCTACAGTGAAACAGATCCCTGGTCTCAATTTTTTTTTAGCTTTCACCCTAACCCTAACACTAACCCTAACTCTAACCCTAACCCTAACACAAACCCCAACACCAAACCCAACCTCAACCCTATCACTAACCCTAACAATAACCCTAAATATTAAATCTAACTGTAACACTAAACCAAGCGATGTTCTCACTTCTAACAATACTTTGACATATAGCAAACAATGGCTTCTCTTTTCAGAAAAACACATCTGTGTTTCTCAAAAAAAAACTTTTCATGCAATTCATACACTTTCAAAAGAACATGATTATCTTTAAAAGTAAAGCTTTTACAAAGAAAAGAACACTTCTCTCAGTTCTAACAATACTTTTTACATTTATGATAAGACTGCTTGTCCTTTCAGAGAAACACATGTGCTTATCTCACAAAAGCATTTCATGAAATTCATACACTTTCCAAAGAACATAATATTCTTTCAAAGTACAGCTTCTACAGAGAAAAGGAACACTGCTTTCATTTCTAACAATACTTTGACATGTCTCAAACAACGGCTTCCCTTTTCAGTGTAACACATGTTTGTTTCTCACAAAAGCATTTCTTGAAATTCATACACTCTCCAAGAACATGATTATCTTTCACAACATGATTATCTTTTAACAGGGAATAGGACACTGTTCTCACTTCTAACAATACTTCGACATATCTCAAACAATGGCTTCTCTTTTCAGAGAAACACAGGTGTGTTGCTCACATAAGGATTTCATGAAATTCATACACTTTCCAAAGAATATGATTATTTTTTACATTATATATTCTACAGTGAAAATAAACACTGTTCTCACTTCCAACAATACTTTGACATATCTCAAACAACCGCTTCTTTTCTCAGAGAAACACATGTGCATTTGTAACAAAAGCATTTCATGAAATTCATACACGTTCAAAAGAATGTGATTATCTTTCAAAGTAAAGCTTCTAAAAAGAAAAATATCACTGCTTTCACTTTTAACAGTACTTACATATCTCAAACAAAGATTTCTCTTTTAAGAGAAACACATGTACCTTTCTCATGAATGCAGTTCATGAAATTCATACAATTACTAAAGAACGTAAATATCTTTAAAAGTAAAGCTTCTTCAGTGAAAAGGAACCCTGTTCTTATTTCTTTTTTTACCTTTCACCCTACCCTAACCCTAAATCTAACCCTAACCCTAAACCCTAACCCTAATCTAACCCTAACACTAAAACCTAACCCTAACACCAACCCCAACACCAATGCCAAACATAACACTAATCCTAAGCCCAACCCTAACCCAAACCCTAAACCCTAATGCTAAACCCTAACTCTAACCCTAATGCTAAACCCTAAACCTAATCTAACACTAAAACTAAAACCTAACCCTAAATCTAAACCTAACCCTAACACTAACACTAACCCTAAAGCTAAAGCTAATCTTAACCCTAACTACAACCTCAATCCCTACCCCAAACCTAACCCTAAACCTAATGGTAACCTTAAACCCTAACTCTAACCCTAACCCTTACCCTAACTCTAAACCCTAACCCTAACACTAACCCCAACCCCAACTCCAACGCCAAACATAACCCTAACCCCAACCCTAACCCTAAATCCTAACCCTAACCCTAACCCTAAACCCTAAACCTAATCTAACACTAACACTAAAACCTAACCCTAAACCTAACTCTAACCCTAGCCCTAACTCTAATCCTAAACCTAAAGCTAATCTTAACCCCAACTCCAACCCCAATCCCTACCCCAAACCTAACCCTAAACCTAACGGTAACCCTAAACTCTAAACCTAAACCTAATGGTAACCCTAAAGCTAACCCTAACACTAACCCTGTTCTCACTTCTAACAATATTTTGACAAATAGCAAACAATGGCTTCTCTTTTCAAAAAAAGACATTGGCGTTTCTTAATAAAATATTTCATGCAATTCATACGCTTTAAAAAGAACATGACTATCTATCAAAGTAAAGCTTCTATAAAGAAAAGAACACTTCTCTCACTTCTAACAATACTTTTCACATTTCCGAAAAGACTGCTTCTCTTTTCAGAGAAACACATTTGCGTTTCTCAAGAAAACTTTTCATGCAATTCATACGCTTTCAAAAGAACATGATTATCTTTCAAATTAAAGCTTCTACAGAGAACCGGAACACTGTTCTCACTTCTTACAATACTTTCACATATACCAAACAATGGCTTCTCTATTCACAGAAACACAAGTGGGTTTCTCACAAAAGCATTTCATGATATTCCTACACTTCCAAAAGAACGTGATTTTTCGTTCAAAGTACAGCTTCTACAGAGAAAAGGAACACCACTTTCACTTCTAAAAATACCTTCACATATCTCAAACAATGGTGTCTCCTTCAGAAAAACACATGAGAGTTTCTCACAAAAGCATTTCATGAAATTCATACACTTTACAAAGAACGTGATTATCTTTCAAAGTAAAGCTTCTACATTGAAAAGGAACTCTGTTCTAACTTCGAGCAATATTTTGACATGTAGCAAAAAACGGCATCTCCTTTCAGAGAAACACATGTTCTTTCTCACAAAAGCATTTGACAAAATTCATAGACTTTCCAAAGAATGTGATTATCTTTCAAAGTAAAGCTTCTACAGTGAAAAGGAACCCTGTTCTCATTTCTTTTTTTTTTAGCTTTCACCCTAACCCTAACCCTAACACCAAACCCCAACCTCAACCCCAAACCCAACTCCAACCCCAACACTAACCCTAACCATAACACTAACCCTAACCATAAACCCTAACCCTAACCATAAACCTAACCATAACCCTAACCATAACCATGTTCTCACTTCTAACAATACTTTGACATATAGCAAAAAATGGCTTCTCATTTCAGAAAAACACATGGGCGTTTCTCAAAAAAAATATTTCATACAATTCATACACTTTCAAAAGAACATGATTATCTTTCAATGTAAAGCTTCTACAGAGAAACGAACACTTCTCTCCCTTCTAAAAATACGTTTCACATTTCCGAAAAGACTGCTTCACTTTTCAGAGAAACACATTTGCGTTTCTCACGAAACAATTTTGGAAATTTAAGTCACAAGCAATGCCACACCAGTTTGGAATTATGATTAATAGGATGGTATTTATTTAAAGGGGAAAAACTTAAAGATTACAGCCCTCTGTGCAACCAGGAAGGGAGTCTAGTTGCCAGCGGAGCAGGAAGAGAGAGAGAGAGGAGAGGGAAGTCGCTGCTTTTTTAAAGGGAGAGAAACCATGCCCCAATGGGCTGGTATCTCAGCAGCTATAGGCTGGAGGAGCGGGAGGACCTCCCGCAAAACAATTTCATGAATTTCATAGACTTTCAAAGAACGTGAGTATCTTTCAAATTAAAGCTTCTACAGAGAACAGGAACACTGTTCTCACTTCTTACAATACTTTGACATATAGCAAACAACAGCTTCTCTTTTCAGAAAAACACATGTGCCATTCTCAAAAAAGCATTTCATGAAATTTATAAACTTTCCAATGAATGTGATTATCTTTCAAAGTAAAGCTTCTACAGTAAAAAGGAATCCTCTTCCACTTCTATTTTTTTAGCTTTCCCTCTAACCCTAAACCTAACCCTAATCCCCACCCGAAATCCAACCCCAACCCCAACCCTAAGCCTAACCCTAAACCCTAAGCGTAACCACGTTCTCACTTCTAACAACACTTTGTCATATAGCAAACAATGGTTTCTCTTTTCAGAAAAACACGTGTGTGTTTCTCAAAAAAATCATGCAATTCATACACTTTCAAAAGAACATGATTTTCTTTCAAAGTAAAGCTTGAACATATTAGAGAACACTTCTCTCATTTCTCACAAAACGTTTCACATTTCTGAAAAAGACTGCTTCTCTTTTCAGAGAAACACATTTGTGTTTCTCACAAAAGCATTTCATTAATTTCCTACACAGTCAAAAGAACGTAATTATCTTTCAAAGAAAAGGTTCTACAGAGGACAGGAACACTGTTCTCACTTCTCCCAATACTTTGACATATCTCAAACAATGACTTCTCTTTTCAAAGAAAGAGATGTGTGTTTCTCACAAAAGAATTTCTTGAAAATCATACACTTTCCAAAGAAGGTGATTATCTTTCAAAGTAAAGCTTCACAGTGAAAATGAACCCTGTTCTCACTTCTTTTTTTTAGCTTTCACCCAAACCCTAATCCTAACTCTAACCCTAACTCTAATGCTTAACCTAAACCTAACCCTAACCTCAACCCCAACCCCAACCCAACCCCACCACAAACCCTAACACTAACCCAATCCCTAAACTCTAATCCCTAAACCTAACCCTAACACTAATCCCTAACCATAAACCTAACCCTAACCCTAACCCTAAAGCTCACCTCAACCCCAACCACAATCCTAAACCCAACCCTAACCCTAACCCTAAACCCTAACAGTAACCTTAACCCTAACCCTAACCCTAACACAAACACTGTTCTCACTTCTAACAATACTTTGAAATATAGCAAACAAAGGCTTCTCTTTTCAGAAAAACACATGTGCATTTCTCAAATAAAAACATTTCATACACTTTCAAAAGAACATGATTATCTTTCAAATAAAGCTTCTACAAAGAACGGAACACATCTCACTTCTAACAGTACTTTTCACATTTCAGAAACGACAGCTTCTCTTTTCAGAGAAACACATTTGCGTTTCTCACAAAAGCATTTCATTAATTTCATAGACTTTCAAAAGAACGTGATTATCTTTCAAATTAAAGCATCTACAGAGAACAAGAACACTGTTCTCACTTCTTACAATATTTTGACATGTAGCAAACAATGGCTTCTCTTTTCAGAGAAACACATGTGGGTTTCTTAGAAAAGCATTTCATGAAATTCATACACTTTCAAAAGAACATGATTTTCTTTCAAAGTACAGCTTCTACAGAGAAAAGGAACACTGCTTTCACTTCTAACAATACTTTGACATGTCTCAAACAACGGCTTCTCTTTTCAGAGTACCACATGTGTTTTTCTCACAAAAGCATATCATGAAATTCATACACTTTCCAAGAACATGATTATCTTTCACAGTAATGCTTCTACAGTGAAAAGGAACACTGTTCTCACTTCTAAAAATACATTGACATATCTCAAACAACTGCTTCTTTTTTCATAGACACAGGTGCGTTTCTAACATAAGCATTTTATAAAATTCATACAATTTCCAAAGAACATGATTATCTTTCACAGTATAGATTCTACAGTGAAAATGAATGATGTTCTCGCTTCTAACAATACTTTGACATATCTCAAACAACTGCTTCTTTTCTCAGAGAAACACATGTGTGTTTCTCACAAAAGCATTTCATGAAATTCATACACTTCCAAAAGAATGTGATTATCTTTCAAAGTAAAGCTTATACAGTGAAAAGGAACACTGTTCTCACTTATGACAATACTTTGACATATCTCAAACAATAGCTTATCTTTTCAGAAAAACCCATCTGAGTTTCTCACAAAAGCGTTTCAGGAAATTCATACAATTTCTAAAGAACGTGATTACCTTTAAAAGTAAAGCTTCTTCAGTGAAAAGGAACACTGTTCTCATTTCTTTTTAATTACCTTTCACCAAAAACTTATCCATAAATCTAACCCTAACCCTAAACCCTAACCTTAATTTAACCTTAAAACTGAATCCAAACCCAAACCTATGCACATCCTAACCCTAACTATAACCCTAACCCTTACCCTAACTTTAACACTTACCCTAACACAACCTCAACCCAAACGGCAACCCTAACCTTAAAACTAACCACAACCCAAACCCTATCTTAACCCCTAACCATAAACTCTAACCCTAACCCTCACCCCTAACCCTAATCTAACCCTAACACTAAACCCTAACCCTAAACCTAACCCTAACCCTAACTCTAAACCTAAACCTAAACCTAATCTTTTTTTTTAGTTTATTTTTTCGAGACAGGGTTTCTCTGTGGTTTTGGAGCCTGTCCTGGAACTCCCTTTGTAGACCAGGCTGCTCTCGAACTCACAGAGATCCGCCTGCCTCTGCCTCCCGAGTGCTAGAATTACAGGTGTGTGCCACCACCGCCCGGCTCATAAACCTAATTTTGAACGCAAACACAAGCCCAATTCCTAGCCCAAACCAAAACCTAACCCTAACCCTAACCCTAAACTCTAACCCTAACACTAACACTAACACTAACACTAAACCTAATCCTAACCCTAACTCCTAACCTTAACGCTAAGCCTAACCCCTAACTCTAACCTTAACCCTAACCCTAACAATAAACCCTAACACTAACCCTAATCCTAAACCCTAAACACTAAACCCTAAACCCTAATGCTAATGCAAACAATAACCCTGACACTGACCCTAACCCTAAACCTAACCCTTACCCTGACACTAACCCTAACAATAACCCTACCACTAACCCTAACCCTAAACCCTAACACTACCACTAACCCTAACCCTACCCTAAACCCTAAACCTAACCCTAACCCTAGCACTAGCACTAGGACTAAGCCTAACACTAGCCATTACACTAATCCAAGCCCTAGTCCAAACCCTAACCCTAACCTTAACCCTGACAGTAATCTTAACCCTAACGCTAACCCAAACCCTAACCAAGCCATAACCCTAATCCTCACACTAGACCTAGCCCTAACCCTGACCCTAGATGTAACACTAATCCAAGCCGTAGCCCTAACACTAACATTAACCCTAACCGTAACCCTAAACGAATCTTAATACTAACCCTAAACTTGGATCTAGCAGAAACCATAAACCTAGCCTTAACCCTAACCCTAGCATTAGGTCTAAGCCTAACCCTAGCCATTACAGAATCTAAGCCCTAGTCCTAACCCGAAACCAAACCCTAACCCTAACCGTAATCTTAACCCTTAACCCTATCACTAACCTTAACACTACACTAGCCCTAACCCTAATCCTCACACTAGCCCTAGCTCTAACTGTAACCCTATATGTAACACTAATCCAAGCCATAGCCCTAACTCTAACACTGAACCTAAACCTAAGTCTAGCTCTAGCTCTAACCATAACACTAAGCCTAACCCTAACCTAACCTTAACACTAACCCTAACCTTAGCAATAACTCTAAATTTAGAACTAGCCCAAACCATAAGCTTAGCCCAAACCATAACCCTAGAAATATGTATAAGCCTAATCCTAGCCATTACACTAATCCAAGCCCTAGTCCTAAGCCTAAACCTGACCCTAACCCTAACCATGAACCTAATCCTAAAGATAATAATAACCCTAACACTAACCCTAACACAAAAACCTGACTCTCACCATAAACCTAACAATAAACCAAAACCTACACCATAACAATAGTCCTAATCCTAACAGTAAAGTATATCTAATAATAAACCTAACACTAACCCTAACACTAAACCCTACTGTAACAATAACCCTAAAAATAAACCAAACGCTAAACCCTAACCGTAACCAAAATCTCAACCCTAACGCTAACCATAACCCGACCATAATCCTAACCCTAATCCTCACACTAGGCCTAGCTCTAACACTAACCCTAGATGTAACACTAATTCAAACTGTAGACCTAACATTAAACCTAAACCTTACCCTAACCCTAACCCTAAAAATGACCCTAACTTTAGCAATAACTCTAACCTTATATCTAGAACTAACGATAAGCCTAGCCCTAACACTAACCCTAGCCATTATACTAATCCAAGCCATAATCCTAACCCTAACCCTAACCCTAAACCCTAACCATCACCATAACATTAACAATAAACCAAACACTTCACCCTAACCCTAGCCCTAATCCTAATGCTAAAATATACCTAATAATAAACCTAACACTACCCCTAACACTGAACCCTATCCCAACCATAACCCTAAAAATAAGACAAACCCTAAAACCTAACCCTAACCCTAACCATAATCTTAACCCTAATGCTAACCATAACCCTACCCTGGCCCTAACGATAATCCTCACACTAGGCATAGATCTAACCCTAAGCCTAGATGTAACACTAATCCAAGCCGTAGACCTAACACTAAAAATAAACCTAACCCTAAACCTAGCCCTAGCTCTAACCCTAACCCTAACCCTAACCTAACCTTAACACTAACCCTAACCTTAGCAATAACTCTAAGCTTAGGTCTAAACCTAACCATAAGCCTAGCCCTAACCCAAACCATAGCACTAGGTCTAAGCTTAACCCTAGCCATTACACTAATCCAAGGCCTTCTCCTAATCCTAAACCTAACCCTAACACTAACCCTAACACTAAACCCTAACCCACACCATAACCCTAACAATAAACCAAACCCTACACCCTAACCCTAGCCTTAATCCTAACACTAAAATATACCTGATAATAAACCTAACACTAAACCAAACACTAAACCCTACCCTAACCATAACCCTAAAAATGAACCAAACACTAAACCCTAATCCAAAACCTAACCGTAATCTTAACCATAGCGCCCTAACCTAATCTCAACACTAACCATAACTTTAGCAATAACACTAAACTTGGATCTAGAATTAACCATAACCCTAGCCCTACACCTAGCACTAGGTCTAAGCCTAAACCTAGCCATTAAACTAATCAAAACCCTAACCCTAATACTAAAACCTAACACTAAACATAAACCTAATCCTAAACCTAACCATAACCCTAACACTAACCCTAGCACTAGGTCTAAGACTAATTCTAGCCACTACACTAATTCAAGCCCTAGACCTGCCCTAAACCTAACCCTAACACTAACCCTTAAACTAAACCTAAACATAATAATAAACCTAACACTAACCCTAACACTAATCCAAGCAATAGCCCAAACACTAACCCTAACCCTAACCCTAACCCTAGCTCTAGCTCTAACCATAACACTAACACTAACCCTAACCCTAACCTAACCTTGACACTAACCCTAAACTTAGGAATGACTCTAAACTTAGATCTAGCCCTAACCATAAGCCTAGCCCTAACCCTAACGCTAGCACAAGGACTAAATCTAACCTTAGCCATTACACTAATCCAAGACCTAGTCCTAACCCTAACCCAAACCCTAATCCTAACCTAACCCTAAACCTTACCGTAATCTTAACCCTAACGCTAACCCTAATTCTACCCTAGCCCTAACCCTAATCCACACACTAGGCCTAGCTCTAATCCTAACTCTAGATGTAACACAAATCCAAGCCGTAGCCTAACCCTAACCCTAACCCTAACGCTAACCCTTACTCTAACCCTAACACTAACCCTAAACCCTAACCCTAACCCTAGTTGTAACCTTAGCAATAACTCTAACCTGAGATCTAGCCATATTTATAAGGATAGCCCTAACCTGAACCCTAGCCATTACACTAATCCAAGTCCTAGTCCTAACCCTAACCTATCCAAACACTAATCCCTAACCCTCACCATAACTCTAACAATAAACCAAACACTACAATCTAACTGTAGCCCTAATCCTAACACTAAAATATACCTAATAATAAGCCTAACTCTAACCCTAACACTAAACCTTACCCTAACCATAATCCTAAACATAAACCAAAGCCTAAACACTAACCCTAATCCTAACTGTAATATTAACCCTAACACTAACGCTAAGCGTAAACACTAACGCTAACCCAAACCATAACCTAGCCCTAACCCTATTCCTAACACTAGGCCTAGCACTAACCCTGAACATAGATATAACATTAATCCAAGCCATAGCAATAGCCCTAACGTTAACCCTAACCCTAACACTAAACCCTAACACTCACAATAACCCTAAGAATAAACAAAACCCTAAACCCTAACCCTAGCCCAAATCCTAACACTAAAATATACCTAATAATAAAGCTAACACTAACCCTAACATTTAACCCTACCTTAACCATAACCCTAAAAATAAACCAAAACCTAAACACTAACCCTAACCGTAATCTTAACCCTAAAGCTAACCATAACCCTACCCTAGACCTAACCCTAATCCTCACACTAGGCCTAGCTCCAACTCTAACCCAAGCTGTAACACTAATCCAAGCCATAGCCCTAACACTAACATTAACCCTAACCCTAGCTCTAGCTCTAACCGTAACACTAACCCAAACCCTAACCATAACTTAACCTTAACACTAAGCCTAACCTTAGCAATAACTCTAAACTTAGATCTACCCCACACCATAAGCCTAGCCCTAAGCCTAAACCGAGCACTTGGTCTAAGCCTAAAGCTAGCCATTACACTAATCCAAGCCCTGGTCCTAACAATAACCCTAAACCTAACCCAAACCCTAACAAAAACTAACCGTAAACCTAATAATAACCCTAACACTAACCCTTAAGCTAAACCCTAACCCTCTCCATAAGCCAAACAATAAACCAAACCATACACCCCAACCATAGCCCTAATCCCAACACTAAAATATACCTAATAATAAACCTAAAACTAAACCTAACACTAAACCCTACCCTAACCATAACCCTAAAAATAAAACAAACTATTAAACCTAACCAGAACCCTAAACATAATTTTAACCCTAATGCTAACGCTAACCATACCCTAGCCCTAACCCTTATCCTCACAATAGGCTAAGATCTTACCCTAACAATCGAAGTAACACTAATCCCAGCCATAGCCCTAACACTAAAACTAACCCTAACCCTATCTCTAGTTCTAACCATAACACTAACCCTAACCCTAACCCTAACCTAACCTTAACACTAATCCTAACCTTAGCAATAACTCTAACCTTAGATCTAGCCCTAAACATGAGACTAGCCCTAACCCTAACCCTAGCACTAGATGTAAGCCTAACGCTAGCCATTACACTAATCCAAGCCCTAGTCCTAACCCTAAACATAACACTAACCCTAATCCTAACCCTAACCCTAACCATAATCTTAACCCTAATGCTAACCATAAACCTATCCTAGCCCTAACCCTAATCCTCACATTAGGCCTATCTCTAACCCTAACACTAGATGTAACACTAATCCGGGCCTTAGCCTGAACTCTAGACCTAGCCTTAAACCTAACCCTAACCCTAACACTAAACCCTGAACCAAACCCTAACCCGAACCCTAATATTAGCAATAATCTAACCTTAGGTCTAGCCTAAAAATAAGCCTAGCCCTAACCCTAACCCTAACACTAAGTCTAAGCCTAACACTAGCTATTACACTAATCAAAGCCCTACTCCTAACCATAACCCTAAGCCTAACCCTAACCCTAATCCTAACCCTAAACCCTAACCCTAACAGTAACACTAACTGTAATCTGAACCCTAACGCTAACAATAACCCTACCTTAGCCCTAATCCTAATCCTCACACTAGGCCTAGCTCTAACCCTAACCCTAGATGTAACACTAATACAAGCCATAGCCCTTAACCTAACCCAAACCCTAACGCTAACCCTAACCTTAGCAATAACTCTAACCTTAGATATAGCCCTAACCATAAGCCTAGCCCTGACCCCAAACCTAGCCATTACACTAATCCAAGCCCTAGACCTAACCCTACCCCTAACCCTAACTTTAACCCTAACACTAACCATAATCTTAACCCTAACACTAACAATAACCCTACCTTAGCCCTAACCCTAATCCTCACACTAGGCCTAGCTCTAACCCTAACACTCGATGTAACACAAATCCAAGCCATAGCCCTAGCACTAACACTAACCCTATCCCTAACCCTAGCTCCAGCTCTAACCATAACACTAACCCTAACCATAACCCTAACCTAACATTGACACTAACCCTAAACTTAGCAATAACACTAACCTTAGATCTAGCCCTAACCATAAGCTCAGCCCTAACAATAACCCTAGCACTAGGTCTAAGCCTAAACCTAGGGATTACACTAATCCAAGTCCTAGTCCTAACCCTATGAATAACCCTAACCCTTACCGTAATCTTAACCCTAAAACTAACCTAGCTTAGCCCTAACATTAATCCTCATACTAGGCCTAGCTTTAACCCTTATCCTAGATGTAACACTAATCCCAGCCATAGCTCTAACCCTAACAGTAACCCTAACCCTAACACTAAACCTTATCCCTCACCATAACCCTAACAGTAAACCAAACCCTACACCCCAAACCTAGCCCTAATCTTAACATTAAAATATGCCTAATAATAAACCTAACACTAACCAAAACACTAAACCCTACCCTAATCATAACCCTAAAAATAAACCAAACCCTAAACCCAAACTCTAACCCTAACCGTAATCTTTACGCTAACGCCAATTCTAACCCTACCCTAGCCATATTACTAATACTCACACTAGGCCTAGTTCTAACCCTAACCCTAGAAGTAACACTAATCCAAGCCATAGCCCTAACACTAACACTAACCCTAACCCTAACCCTAACCCTAGCTCTAGCTCTAACTGTACAACAAACCCTAACCTTAACCATACACTAACCTTAACACTAACCCTAACTTCAGCAATAACATTAACCCTAGATCTAGTGCTATCCATAATCCTAGCCCTAGCCCTAACCCTAACCCTAGCACTAGGTATAAGCCTAACACTAGCCATTACACTAATCCAAGACTTGGTCCTAAACCTATTCTGAAGCCTAACCCTAAAACTAACCCTAAACATAACAATAACTGTAGAGAGAGCCCGCCCTTTGGGGGTGGGACGGCCTCGGGCAAATGTCTATAAATTGGGGTACACAGACGCTGGTAACCCCTTCTTCCTGTTTCCTGTTTCTGGGCATCGCAGGAACTTTGGTTGCGTGAGTGTGTTTTTTATATTAAAGTGGCGTTATCTTATACCAATTGGCCTGTATTAATTCGATCCGCCTTCACTTGGTGCTCCAACGTTGTGGCAGATTTTCCCCGCACCAGTACCAGGACCCGGGCGCTGGCCTCAGCCGCCCCGCGGGTCCCGGTTTCAGCCACTGTGCTGCACAGGGGAACCTAGTGCAGCCTTTGCGAGCGAGATTGGTCACCGGAGGGAAGCATTCTGTACCCGCCGACTCAGCTCGCGACTCCCTGCGCTTTCCCCGGCCCAGCGCACTCCGGTGTCCGGTATCGGGCAGCTCATTAGCCGCCAGTGCCCGTCAAACCCACATGCTACCCTGAGCACGAGCGGGCACCCTCTCTCGCTGCTAGTGCTCCGGGGCTTACATTGCCCTTGCCTGCACAGACCACCTCAGCGGCAGACTTGGTGTGATTCAAGGTAACTTCATAAATCCTCAGCCAGAACGATAGATTTCGGTTTTGAGTTGTTTCAGACCGGACCTCCACGTGGACTCAAGTGGACTCTTCCACCACCTCTGGCAGAAACCAGACATTACAGGTAAATTTTTTTCCATATAAAAAAAAAAGATGTCTGAGAATATTACCCTCGAGAATTTTAACGGTCTTTTTGAATGTGCCATGTGGGAGATCTTACAAGAGGTGTCTAACACCCCACATCTATGCATTCTTCTGGGATTAGTAATTTTCCTTGGCACTA
>NC_022017.1:19190-19553 GCF_000317375.1 Microtus ochrogaster
AAGAAATTATGGGATGATAATGAACCATGGCAAAGAGCTTGTGCTAATTTTTTGGGAGACATTAATAACAACTATGCAAAAAGCAAGAGGCTTAACTTCATAAAGAGAACTTCTTGGATCCTTCCTCAAATCGTCCGTGATGCTCCAATAACGGGAGCCCATACTGATGCCAATAAAACAGGGAAGGTCGGTTACAAGTCAGAAGACTTGGGGAAGGTGGAACAAAGTCCTTATGATTCTGTCCAGAAGGCAGAATTATATGCCATTCTTATGGTGCTGAGGGATTTTAAAGAGCCTATCAGTATAGTTACTGATTCACAATATGCAGAAAGAGTTATTTTACATATTGAAACTGCTGAATTT